>NC_134099.1:13428077-13700310 GCF_000715075.1 Nicotiana tabacum | reverse complement strand
CCAGGCGGACTCCTAACTTTTAAAATTTAAACTGTATGTCTCCGTTCTTCAGGCGGACTCCTGACAACTTGCATTTATCCTGATTAGTGCTTGTTTTTCCCTCCTGGAGAATTCCTCCTCAACAACTAACTTTTCTCCCCCTACTCAATCAAAGAAAATTTCGTCAGTTTAAAACAGTGGTTAGTTGATGGCATTCTTGCTGAAAAATCCTTCCACTGCTTTGCTTTGTGTTGACTGATTTCCACGCACTGACCCTGAACCGCTTGACTTTCTGACCAACTTTTAAATTTTCCAACCTCTGGCGACCTAAATGTTTTACACCCCTGCTGTTATTTCACTTTTCTGACCTTTTTGTTTGAGCTTTTGTCTTTCCCACGACATTCCCCAATCATTTCACCGATGAAACTTTCGTTAATTCCCTGTATTCCTCTTGACATCAAGTTGTTTTTGACATGCTCTGACCACGTTGTGCTTTACAATTCTAGAAGCTGGTAGTGAGATTTGAAGTCCTTTCTGCTTGCATTGAACAAAACTGGCATTGAAATATCTCAGCTAGATAAAACCCTCAAAAGAAAATGAAATGCAATGATTCTTGAGTTAAGGATAAGAGGAATCCAAAACCAGATGACTGTTTAAAAAAGAGAAGGAAAATAAACTTATCTGTGCGAGACAACTAGTACCAATGGTCAAGACATGCATTTTGGATTAATCAGCCCAATCTGTCCAAACAAACAACTCTCAATTGTCGTACCTCATTGCCCAGAACTTCCATCACTTGTTTGATTTATCCAGACCTTAACCTTGTTTTCCTGCGGTACCGCAAAACGGTTTCTATCAAACAGACCTTTCTCAGTTTTCCATTTCTTATCTCACCTTCGCCTTGAGGTGCCCGTAAAGGTTTTCACCAACAAGACTCTCTCATTTATTTTTCTCTCAGCTCCCATCGCCTTATGGTGCCCGTGAGGGTTTTCACCTATAAGACTCTCTCATTTATTTTTGTTCTTCTTGCTCGAACTAGAGTGTTGCCCCTGTCGTGGGTTATTCCTACATGTTCATCTTGGCATTTCTCAAAATTGATCATAAGGTCTTTGTTTGGACCGTAATGTAGGCTTTTGGATTGAGTTAGAAAGAAAGGTATAAAAGGCTCAAAACAATTCAAATGGGTTCAAATTACAACTTTCGGAATCCCACTTTCATAACAATCACCATTTCTGCCCCAGTTTCTTGCTTGGGGATTTTTGGATTTCTATTTGGTATGACTGAACCTCGGAGTAAGGCTGCCTACGTACCCTTTCGGGATCAAGTCAAACGTAGTTCACTTCATAGAGACTACGTTGTTATGTTTCTTTTCTTTCCCTTTTTTTCACTTTTCTTTCTTTTCCTTTTCTTCTTTTCTTTTTCTTTTTCTTTTCTTCTTTTTCTTTTCTTTATGTTCGTCACATATGTTCTCTTATAGTGCCGCTGATTCCGAAAGAGGTGTATGAAAAATAAGTAAGGCTCGAAGGGGATAACAAGGGATAAGAGTGTTTGGATAGAAGAACAAAATGCCTTCATCATTTCAATCTTTAAGATATGCCAAATACGAACAGATACATTCAGAAAATAAAGAAATCATACTTAATATCTCTTGACCGCATCGGAATTGATGGCCATTTCTACACATTCTCCTTCCATATCTGTCAAATACAATGCTCCGTTAGACAACACTCTGGTTACTACAAATGGTCCCTGCCAGTTTGGGGCAAATTTTCCTTTTGCCTCAGCCCAATGAGGCAAGATCCGCCTCAGTACTAATTGCCCGACTTCAAATTTCCTTGGACATACTTTTTTGTTGTATGCTCTTGCCATTCTTCGTTGGTACAGTTGGCCATGACACACTGATGCCAATCTTTTCTCATCGATCAAACTCAACTGCTAAAGACGGCTTTTTACCCATTCATCATCATCGATCTCAGCCTCTGCAATGATTCGCAGAGATGGGATTTCCACTTCTACGGGTATTACTGCCTCGGTACCGTATACCAATGAGTAAGGAGTCGCCCCTACTGAGGTACGCACGATGGTGCGATATCCTAACAATGCAAAAGGCAATTTCTCGTGCCATTGTCTAGATCCTTCAACCATCTTTCAGAGTATTTTCTTTATGTTCTTATTGGCCGCTTCAACCGCACCATTTGCCTTGGGACGGTACGGAGTAGAGTGCCTGTGAGCAATCTTAAACTGCTCACATGTCTCCTTCATCAAATGACTATTAAGATTAGCCCCATTATCTGTGACGATTACCTTTGGTATCCCAAACCGACAGATGATATTTGCATGCACGAAGTCAACTACAGCCTTCTTGGTCACAAACTTGAATGTCTTCGCTTCCACCCATTTGGTAAAATAATCTATAGCTACCAAGATAAACCTGTGCCCATTTGATGCTGCTGGATCAATTGGCCCAATAACATCCATGCCCCATGCAACAAAAGGCCATGGCGCAGACATTGTATGTAATTCTGATGGTGGATCATGAATCAAATCTCCATGTATTTGGCATTGATGACACTTACGCACAAAACTGATACAATCTCGCTCCATCGTGAGCCAATAATAACCTGCTCGGAGAATCTTCTTTGCTAGAACATACCCACTCATATGCGGTCCGCAAACTCCGGAATGCACCTCAGTCATGATAGTTGTGGCCTGCCGTGCATCTATACATCTCAACAAACCGAGCTCTGGCGTTCTTTTGTACAGTACTCCTCCACTAAGGAAAAACCCACTTGCCAACCGTCGAATTGTTCTTTTCTGATCACCGGTGGCCTGCGTTGGATACACTCCCGCTTTGATGTACTCTTTGATATCATGGAACCACGGCTCTCCATCGATTTCCTCTTCTATCACATTGCAGTAAGCATGCTGATCACGGACTTGAATCTGCAATGGATCAACATAGGCCTTATCTGGATGGTGCAACATTGACGCCAAAGTAGCCAAAGCGTCATCAACCTCATTATGAATCCTTGGAATGTGTCTGAATTCTATGGCCTGAAAACGCTGGCAAAGCTCATGCAGACACTGTCGATACAGTATAAGCTTCAAGTCCCGTGTTTCCCATTCCCCTTGAATCTGGTGTACCAGTAAGTCCGAGTCACCCATGACCAAGACTTCCCGTACACCCATATCCACAGCTAATCTCAATCCCAATATACACGCCTCATATTCTGCCATGTTGTTTGTACAGTAGAAACGAAGTCGAGCTGTAACGGGGTAATGCTGACCTGTTTCCGAAATAAGTACTGCTCCTATTCCCACACCCTTCATATTTGCAGCCCCATCAAAGAAAAGTTTCCATCCCGACTTCTCAGCTTGTTCTAATTCTTTAATGTGTATTACCTCTTCATCAGGGAAATAAGTTTTCAAAGGCTCATAATCTTCATCAACGGGGTTCTCAGCCAAGTGATCGGCTAATGCCTGTGCTTTCATGGCAGTCCATGTCACATAGACAATGTCGAACTCTGTAAGTAAGATCTTCCACTTTGCAAGCCTTCCTGTGGGCATGGGTTTCTGGAAAATATACTTCAACGGGTCCAAGCGAGATATAAGGTAAGTGGTGTAAGATGACAAGTAATGTTTCAATTTCTGTGCCACCCAAGTTAGGGCACAACATGTCCTTTCCAGATGAGTATACTTGACCTCGTAAGATGTGAACTTCTTACTGAGATAGTAGATAGCCTGCTCTTTTCTGCCCGTAACATCATGCTGCCCCAGTACACAGCCGAATGAACTATCCACAACTGTCAGATACAGAATCAAAGGCCTCTCTGGCTCTGGTGGGACCAACACGGGTGGGTTTGACAAATACCCCTTTATTTTATCAAAAGCCTCCTGGCATTCATCAGTCCATTTGACTGCGACATCTTTCTTCAATAATTTGAAAATTGGTTCACACGTTGCCGTGAGCTGAGCAATGAACCTGCTGATATAGTTCAGTCTCCCCAACAAACTCATCACCTCGGTTTTGTTTCTTGGAGGTGGCAACTCCTGAATAGCTTTGATTTTTGACGGGTCTAATTCAATACCCCTCCGGCTAACTATAAATCCTAACAACTTCCCAAATGGCACCCCGAAAGCACATTTCGCAGGATTGAGCTTAAGATTATACCTGAGAAGCCTTTGAAAGAATTTTCTCAAATCTCTGACATGGTCAGATTGCTGTCTAGACTTCACGATCACATCATCCACGTATACCTCGATTTCTTTATGTATCATATCATGGAAGATAGTTGTCATGGCCCTCATATAAGTTGCCCCAGCATTTTCAAACCAAATGGCATGACCCGATAACAATACGTTCCCTACGGCGTGATGAATGTCGTCTTTTCTGCATCTTCCTTATCCATTAAAATCTGATGATAACCCGCATAACAATCCACAAAAGAGCCAATATCATGTTTGGCACAATTGTCGATCAGTATATGGATGTTGGGAAGTGGGAAATTATCTTTTGGGCTTGCTTTGTTAAGGTCTCGATAATCGACGCACACCCTGGTCTTGCCATCTTTCTTTGGCACAGACACGACATTGGCTAACCAAGTGGGGTACCGTGTAACCTGAATGACCCTTGCCTCAAACTGTTTGGTGATTTCTTCTTTGATCTTCACACTTATGTCTGTTTTGAACTTTCTCAACTTCTGCTTGACAGGGAGGAGTGCTGGATCAGTGGGCAATTTATGAACCACCAAATCGGTGCTTAGACCCGGCATATCATCATATGACCATGCAAAAACGTCTTTGTACTCATGCAATACTTTAATTATCTCCTCCTTGAATTGTGGCTCCAAATGAACACTTATTTTAGTTTCCCGTACATTGTCTTGGTCCCCTAGATTAACTGCTTCTGTGTCATTTAGGTTAGGTTTGGGTTTTTCTTCAAAGTGACTTAATTCTTTACTAATTTCCTCATAAGCTTCATCATTATTACAATCCACCCCATCATCACACTCGATCTCTTGTATTATTACTTCTGAATTAGATTGGCTTTTAAAATTGGGCCGAAGATTCCTCATGCATGTCATGTCATTGATATCAGCATAAAAAGAACTGTACAAAGAAAAGAAAAGAAAATGGAAAGAGAATTAGGGACGAAGAAAATTGCATTTCATTAAACGTAAAGACAACAAGGTTTTAACTCATCCAAACGGACGGAACATAACAACTGGATTACAAACCCTGGAATAATCCAGGTGACAAAAAGGAAAACAAAACCCACTACCACGACTCCCTCCGAACTGGAAGAGGAGTAGCTTCCCAATTGTTGATGTTAGCACATGGTCCGATGTACTGTATGTCTGCTCTGCTTGACCCTTCCCCGGCCTCAACCATGTTTACTTCAGCAAATACTTTCTCAAACACCTTATCCAAATTCCCATCTGCCTCAATTAACGAACCTGGCATCTTTGCCAATGATTGTTTCTTAATACTTGGTCTGACGAAGGACCTGGACAATCGAGGAATTGGTTTAGGGAGCACCCAAGCTTTCTTCTTCAATTTACGGGCCTTTCTGACATCTGCTGCTGTTGGTTTGAACCCTAACCCGAAGGTGTCCAGATTTTTGGGCAAAGACACAGGTTGAGTAATGCCCTGCAGTTCAACCCCCAAACCCTTCCCGGGCACGAACCCGTTATTCAACATTTCTGACACTACCATGACGGTCGCAGCTGACACCCTGGGACATGGCATGCTTTTACCCTCAGGCACCCTGCTCACCGGAACCGTGTCGAGGATCTGATACACCCATGGCCCCTTATCATCTTCGGTCTCTATAAAGGGTACAATGGCATCATTCATGGCGCATGTGGGATCTTCCCCATGTAACACAATTTCTTGTCTGTCCCACTCGAATTTGATCATTTGGTGCAGTGTGGAGGGCACGGCTTTTGCCGCGTGAATCCACGGTCGACCCAACAAAAGATTATAGGATACTGCAGCATCCAACACCTGAAATTCCATCGTGAACTCGACTGGGCCAATAGTCAATTCGAGCACAATATCCCCTACCGTGTTTGTTCCCCCTCCATCTAACCCTCGAACACAAATGCTATTTTTGCGGATTCTATCCTCATCAATCTTTAACTTGTTCAATGTGGATAACGTGCAAATATTAGCGCTCGAACCGTTATCGATCAGTGCCCGAGTAACCATTGAACCTTCACATTTGACCGTCAAATAGAGAGCCTTGTTGTGTTCTGTGCCTTCCATAGGCAATTCATCATCAGAAAATGCTATCATGTTCACTTCAAAGATCTTGTTGGCAATTGTCTCTAAATGGTTTACTGAGATTTTGTCAGGCACATGAGCCTCATTCAATATCTTCATTAAAGCTCGGCAATGCTCATCAGAGTGAATTAATAATGACAACAATGAGATTTGGGCCGGTGTTTTTCTCAGTTGCTCAACAATGGAATAATCTTGTCCTTTTATCTTTTTCAGAAACTCTTCTGCCTCTTCTTCCGTTACAGCCTTTTTAACTGGCACTGGATTGTCTTTTGCGCCCTTAGCTTTTCTCAACTCTTCGGGGGCGAAACAACGTCCCTACCGGGTCAGTCCCTGTGCTTCACAACTTTCTTCCTCAATTTCCTTTCCTTTGTATGTCACCACTACCTTGTCATATTTCCAGGGTACGGCTTTGCTATCAACCATGGGTAACTGGACTACCGGTTTTATGACAACCGGTTCTACATAGATTCCCTTCACAACCACCACGGGCGCAGATACTGACCTTGGTACCACTATCTTGACTGGCTCCTGCTTTTTCTCGGCCGCAAACGGTTCCTTTCCCATTACTAGCACTGGCTTGTCTTTTATTGCTTTCAACTGAACCTTTGGCCTTGCACTCACTGTCTTTTCTTTGGTTTCCGTAGAACGAATCACCATAACCACCTGCGAAGGTTTCTTAGGCTCTGCCCTCTTATGTATCAGTTCGATCATGTTGGCCTCATAATGCGCTGGTAACGGATTTTGATTGATGTTCGGGGCCTCTGGAGCATGTACCTCAATACGGCGATTATTAATGAGCTCTTGGATTGCGTTTTTCAACTTCCAACATTTTTCAGTATCGTGCCACGGCATCCCTGAGCAATACTCGTAGCTAACAGAGTGGTACAGGTTTCTGGGAAGGGGATTTGGTGCTTTGGATTCAACTGGGGTCAGCATCCCCAACTGTTTCAATCTGTGGAAAAGAGAAGTGTAAGATTCTCCCAGCGGAGTAAATGTTTTTTTGTTTGGGGCCTTCTCATTTCTAAAAGCTTGGTTTGGGCGGAAGTTGGTTCCTGGTCTGTTAGCTCTGGGAGGTGGATAGGTGTTTTGTGGGTGTGGCTGTGTATTTTGGGGACTTGGTGTACGCCATTGCGAGTGCACTGGGGGTTGATTGTAGGTCTGGGCGTGGTGAATAGAAAAGTGTGGTTCTGGTGGTGGATAATAGTGTTGCGGTGGACCATATGGGGTATATTGATAGTTTGGGTGATGGGGTCTGGGTTGGTTGTAGTAGAGTGGACGGTTATTGTGCCTGGACCAAACATTAGCTTCAACTGCAACAACTTCTTCTTTCTTCTTCTTCCCCAGCACACCACCAGTACCGCTTTGGATGGCCTGGGTGGTTGCTTTCAACGCCGAGTAGCTCAAGATCTTGTTAGATTTCAATCCTTCTTCAATCATGGCTCCCATCTTTACCACTTCATTAAACGACTTCCCGACAGATGTCACTAGATGACCAAAATAGGTAGGTTCCAATGTTTGCAAGAAGTAATCTACCATCTCACTCTCCCGCATGGAAGGATCAACCCTTGCAGCCTGTTCCCTCCAGTGGAAACCAAACTCTCTAAAACTTTCCCCAGGCTTCTTTTCTAGTTTCAACAATGACAGACGATCAGGGACTATTTCGAGGTTATATTGAAAATGGCCGATGAATGCCTGGTCCAAATCATCCCATGTATACCATCGGCCGGGGTCTTGCCTCGTGTACCATTCTAGCGCTGACCCGCTCAGGCTTTGCCCGAAATATGCTATCAACAACTCATCCTTTCCCCCAGCCCCTCTCATTTTGCTACAGAAACCACGCAGATGGGCTACTGGGTCACCGTGCCCCTTATATAAGTCAAACTTCGGCATTTTAAACCCCGCAGGCAATTGTACATCAGGAAAAGGGTACAAATCTTTGTATGCGACACTAACTTGGTTTCCTAATCCATGCATGTTCCTGAAGGATTGCTCCAGGCTTTTGACTTTACGAATCACCTCCTCTTGTTCTGCATTCTTAACCGGTTTCTCAACTTCTCCCGGGATTTCAAAATGGGGAGGGTAGGTATATGGCTCAGGCGCTTTGAAAGTGGGTTCGGGAGGGTAATATTGGGTGTCGTGAGCTTGGAATAGCGGCTCACTGGATGATCTATGTAGCGGAGCTGGGGGAGGTTCCACAAAGATGGGAACTATGGGTGGTGGAGGGTTTTGTTTGGAGGGTGGAGCTGGGGGAGCGTATGACGTGGTACCATAACCCTGGGCCTGATAAGGGAAAGCTGAAGATGCGTGGGGAGTGGTAGGCTCCTGAGCTTGAGCCAAGGGTGGGATGTAAGATGGGTTGGCAGGATATAGTGGTGCTGGGTGTCCCTGCGACCATGCCTGATGCATTTCAGCCATTTGTGCTTTTAATTTCCTCATCTCTTCTTTCATAGCACCCACATCTATTACCTCAACCTCATTCGAAGGGTCTACGATGCTGATTTCCGAATCCTTCCTTGTCATTTTTACTTGATCTTTCGACCGGGTGTTGTATGGATGAGTTGCCAGAATTGCCAATCAATTAACCACCTGCCTGATATCACACATTTAGACAACCACTTTGTTAGCGATTAGGTCTTAACAGATTTAACAACCACACGTTGGCATGAATGCACTTATACAGTTATTCCTTTCTATTATGCGTTTGCCCGATTGCATGCGTCATCCCGGCATTTCATTCCTTGTTTCATTTTTCTTCTCCTCGCCTTATCCCTCTCTTGTGCTTTTTCTTTTCCCTCTCTTGTTTTTCCGCTCTTTTTTTTTTTTATTTTTCTTGGGTTTCCTTATATTTTCCTTTTCATTCTTTTTTGTTTTCTTTTTGGTTAATGGTCGAATCTTATGGAGATTGCCTACGTATCGTGACCCCGCACGAATCAAACCAAGCATAGTTCATGAAGATAAATGTAAAAATAAGGGTGGAAATAAAATGCTCAACTTTCATTAATAAACAGACTCTTACAAACTCGACATCTTTTGTTTTGGAAAGAAACTAACAAACGCAATCTGAAAGTAAACAAAAACTCTAAGATGCAAACATACTCAATCCAGAAAGATAACGGACGTACAAAAGACTGACTTGAAATGGTAAACACTCACAGACACGGACTATGCATATTCTAGTGCTTCAAACCTAGGTATCCGCGGGGCGTCGTTCGGCCTCGCCGCGGGTCTAGGATCCAAATCCCTTTCAAGCTGCTCTAACTCATTCATGGTTCGCTTCACATAGATCATCACTGCTGAGATAAAAGTAGTACGGGTCATGTCTTCACAAACCCGGCATCTCCTGACAATAGCATGAGCAATGGCTCTAATCCTGTCTTTTGTTTGGTTCTTTTCTATGAGCAAGCGTCTTATCTGATCGCTGCACGTCTTTAAAGCTCGGGAGTCTTGCAAGTGCTGGTCTTGCAGCTGTTGCACTTCTGCCTCCATTTGGGCTAACAAGTTGTAACAATGTCCGCTTTCAGTTTCGAAGTCTCTAGTCTGCCTAACCGCTCTACCTTCAAGGGCAACTACTTTTCTCTTTAAATTGGCAACAATTTTCTCATGGTCCCTCTTCAACTGATTCAAGTATTGGCGACGCTCTTCGGTTCTTGTCGCCCATTGTGCTTTAAGTTCTACCATGACATTTTCAGCTTTTCCTAGCTCATCCCGCCATTCTCTGACTTCGCTTTCCAATCTTTTTACCAATTGTTCATCGGATCGGCTCCTCGATTGCTTATCGATGGTTATCTTCAACTGTCGGACTTGGGCTTTAAGAGCGTCATTTTCTCTGGCTAGTCTATTCTTTTCACCTTGATCCTCGGCAACCTGTACACTGCTCTCGAATTTCAGACTCTCGACTTGTTGCTTTAATTTACCAATCTCAACTCGATAGCTTTCTTCCTTTGCTAACCAATCCCACTGCTCTTGGGACGACTTGGCGAAATCTTCGAGATGAGGTCTTTTAGCTGGTCTCCCATATGCCACGTCACCTCTGAACCATTCGTGATACCCTGGAGCAATTTCCCCTCTGACCCTATCGGACACACAAGTGTTTGCCATCAGATATTGACACTCACTCCAAATTTGACGAACCTCTTCCTCGGGGAATCGACCGTCAGGACTAATTTCGACCACTTGGGTACTCAAATCTTCATCTCTTGGTATTACTTGATATCTACCGAGTTGCCTCAGAACCCGATACGGTGCATAAGGTTGTATGCTTTTGAGTCCCATTAACAAAAAATGCGGTCGGGCTGCTGGCATATATATGACTTCCTCGACAGACAACCATCCAAGCAACCCACTGTATCTGGATAGCCTCGAGGTTCCGAAATAATAATGCCCAAGCCGTGACTCCTTCAGGTAGATTAGCCCCTTTGATTCTCGTACAAAATTCCCCTATACAAGTTTTCTCAGCCGAGCCATAACTCAATAACTGAGAGCGCGGGCACAAATGCTCAATCATCCACATTTGTAACAATAAGTTACATCCCTCAAAAAATTTGCCCCCAGCTTTGCACGCAGTGAGAGCTCTGAAGATATCAGCCACAATCATAGGTGCTAAAGTGCTTTTCCCCATGGTTTGCAAAGTACTGACGACGCCTGCTACTTTCAAATCAATATTACCATCTTTCCTTGGGAATATTACGAGACCCCAAAAAGCTACCATAAATGCCACTCGCCTGTGTTTCTCCCATTTTTGTCGGCTATTTCTGCTGCAAAGCTTAAAGTCTGAATTATTGAACCCGCCCACATGGCCATATCTATCATACACGAAGCAGAAACTGTAGAAACCCTTTGAAAAATCTGGGTGATGAACTATCCGGGGTACTTTCAAGGAATCCAGGAATCGATGTATGGTAATGGCTCTAGGAGCAATCAAGTATTTGAATCTCAATGGAGCTTGGTCACTTCCAATGTACCCCGCTATTTCTTCTATTGTTGGGGTGAGTTCAAAGTCTGAAAAATGAAACACATTATGTGCCGAATCCCAATGGGCGACCAATGCCCTGATGATATCCCCCCGAGGCTGAATGTCTAATAAATCCGGAAGGTCTTTCAAATATTTTCTCACTTCGTCTTGCCCTTCTTTGCCCAAATCATTCCACCACAATTGCAGCTCAAAAGGGATTTTGGTCATTATTGAAAAAGGCTCATTTATTGTCGTGCTCATCCTGCACATTTATTAAAGCGTTTAAGCAAAAGAAAACTTTTATTTAACTCCAAAAACTACTATCTATATTATCGACTCAAAATTAACCCTATATTTCAAATGAAGAACTCAATTCTTAATTCTAATATTTTTAGATAAAAGACCCGATATTGCAACACGGCCTTCCTGCGCCTCAGGGGCGAAAATTTTAAGGCTGTGAGGCTCAAAAATCAAAATACGATAAAGGTGGTTGTTTATGCAAAGTCAGCCCTCCGGTGCCCCGTTTGGGAATATTTGGCTATTTATGACATAACAACATCACCTGACTTATTTATGACTCTTTTTTATCGTTTTTCAAATTAGGAAACTCAATATTGCAAACACGGCCTTTCAACGTCTCGGGGACGAAGATTTTTAAGGCTGTGTGGGTCAACCAGACCAAATCTTAAATATGACCCAAAAGTGGCTGTTTATGCAAAGTCAGCCTTCCGGCGTCCCCTTCGGGAACATTCGGCTATGTCTTCATAAAACAGCGTCACCCGACTTCTTAGAAATTTGACATATATATTTTGCTATTATATTTTTTTTTTGTAAAAAGGGAAGTTGGACATCACCCGACTTATTTATGACAAAATTAAAAATATTGACATGTTTTTTTTTTGTTTTTTTTTAAATTTGTTTTTGGCTTTTTTTTTTAGCAAAAGGGGGTTGGACTCGATGAGGGTTGCCTACGTATCTCACATCCGGTGAGAATCAAACCCGCGTAGTTCGGGCAGATTAACCGAACTATTTTAAAACATGACTCTTTTCCATTTTTATTTTTTCCTGGCAAGACAATTTATTTTCCTTTTATATTTTTGAAAAAGACAAAATAACGATTTTTTTTTTCATTTTCAACAAACAATAAAACAATCTATTTTTCCAAAAAATAAAAGACTCTTTTTTTTATATTTTTTAGTAAAACAAAATAAAATATTTTCCTCTTTTTTTTCAAAATTTCGGCAGAGTTTCGCCAGTAATTGGTCACTGATTTTTCTAAAATAATCAATTAACTCCCTAACTAATATATTCTTTTTCCTTTTTTTTTTCAATTTTCCAACATTTCCGAGATTCAGAAACCGGTCAACATGCAAGTTCGAAACAAATATATGTACAGAGCAAGTAGGATGCATCAGAATGGTCTTTTCATTTCAGGTTGCTAGTCCTAGACGGACCCAACCCCTGTGTTGAGTCCCCTAAGTCAAATGCAACGTGATGCAAATAAGCGTTCCTACTAGGGATCCGGCATGAGGTTTCGTTATACTAGGTTTATAACCTGGGTATATGTTCTAGACTGTGTACCCGAGCGGACAACTCGAGTCGAGGAGGGGGCAACTTACCGGGAACCAAAAGGCCGTCCGGCTTCGTAACTTATCCGTCCTCTTTCTTATTTCGGGTATTGACACTAACAGAATAGGGAGCCTCGACCAGCGAGCTTCTCCCCGGAGGTAAGAAGAGAAAGGTTTCGACACAGTTTATATACAGTTCAAATAATATCAAAGCGGTAAAAGAATCATTTAGCACATTAGACATGTATCATGTAACGAAATCAGATAAAAACCAAATATAACAATTCATCTAAAGCTCGAATTTCTAACCCTGAACCAGTGGTTCTGGGCCAAAAAAGATATCCCCAGCAGAGTCGCCAGAGCTGTCACACCTCCTTTTTCCGCCCTCGCCGGGGTACAGGAGTTTTTTTCCAATTAAAGGACAGTCGAAACGGGATTTGTTTATTTATTTCAGAGTCGTCACTTGGGAGATTTAGGGTGTCCCAAGTCACCAGTTTAATCCCAAATCGAGGAAAAGAATGACTCTGTATTACAGTCCGTGAACCAGAAATCTGGATAAGGAATTCTGTTAACCCGGGAGAAGGTGTTAGGCATTCCCGAGTTCCGTGGTTCTAGCACGGTCGCTCAACTGTTATATTTGGCTTGATTATCTGATATAATACGTATTATAAACTTATGTGCAAATTTATCCCTTAGCCGCTTTTATTATTATTATTATTATTATTTATTGTTATTATTTTACGAAGAATTGCAACATTGTGAAAACGTATTTCAAATCACGTCGCAATCAATGCACCCGTGATTATCGACACATTTCGACTCCGTTGAGATTTAGATTTGGGTTACATAAATGCACACCCGTATTTAAGAAAATAACATTATTAAATACGCGCCTAGAGCGACTAGCGTATCATTATTTTGGGTAGGGCCGTGAAATTTGCTAAAACGGCTCCTCCCTAATTCTAAGCGATTAAATGTACATTTATTGAGGGCCCCGCAATCTATACATTTCGTTAAGCGAGGCTCATCTCATTTATTTTAAATGGACAAATCTTAAAACGACTACATTTTTTCTATAAAAATTAGTCTCTAAAATAAAGAAAGAAAATCCTAATTAATTACTAGCTTTTTATTATTTTAAGAAGACATGACATGCTAATTGCTTGATTAATACAAATATTGATGAAAAAGGAATTTTACTCTTAATTTCGAATTATAAATAAAATAAAAATTCAACAACTAATATTCAAAATAAACAAATATAGCTAGATTAAAACTCAACATTGTTATTTTTTTTTTAAATATTATTGAGATTAATTATTCACAATCATTTGAAACTAGATTTAACCATAATTACTAAAGCTTATTAGAAAGTTTATTAGACTTAAACGTTCTTTTAATCTTGCTTAAGCTCAAGTCATGCCTTAATGCCTAATTTACGATGTTTAATTTAAATTCGTGTCTTAGCTAAATTTAGCTACTTGTTCATGATCAACCTATAATCTTGAAGCCTTCATAACTAGTGAATTAACCTATTTTGCCGAACTGATTTATTACAGACTAACTTATGATATTATTTTCTTATTCCAGTTATTATTTAGTAATTCATGAAATAGCTTAAATACAATCAACAAAAGGAACAAAGAAAAAAAACGAAATTAAAACTTCAAATTTTCATTCTTCATATGTATTCACGCTTCATATTTCGGATTACAATAACCAGCTTTTCAGTTGTGTACCTGATATTGGAAGCAAAAGAAAATGAATATGAGAATCAGCAGCAGCAGTAAAATCAGTACAACACAGCAACAATAGCCCAGCAACAGTAACAACCCAGTAACAGACCGGTGGAGTAGTAATCCAAAAAAAAACAAAAGCTTCCAGCTTTTATTAAACAACAATTAATTCTGATTTCAAACAACAAAAGAAAACAGAATATTTTTTTTAGTTTTTTTTATATTTGAAAGCTTAAATATTTTTCGGAATTTTCTATCTCTTAAATGTTCAGCCCTTTTCTCTCTCTTATTTTCAGATTTGTTTCTCCCTCCCATTTTTTTCTGTCTGTGTATATATATATCTGATTTCAAGACTTCTACTTATATCACATCCCATAAATCTTTTAATCAATTAAAATCAACCCATTTTCTCTACCAAACTCATTATCTTCTCACTCATCCCCATTACATTAAATAAACATATCACACCACCCCATTATATTTTGTCCCTCATGCCTAACATAAAATAATGCAAGATTCCCCCCACTAAATTTTGTCTTGTCCCCCCTTTATATTAAATAACCATATCACAACCCACCCCATTTCATTTTGTCCCCCATGCTTCAAATAAACAATTACAAAATGTACAATTTCCTAAACTACCCCTCCGACCCTATTGCAAATTACTATTTTACCCCCGAAAGTACTATAAATTACCAAACTACCCATCAGCTATAACACATCAATTAATCAAACTTAACCAAAATATAGACAATATGATTAATTTCTAACAATGTTCAAACAACAAATTTCATGAACATGAATTCTTCAACATTTCAACAACAAATCACATGAACACAAATTGAACAACAAAGAACAACTAAAATTTGATTGAACAATATTTTAGCAACAAACAATCCTATTTTCGGATTCAACAACAACAACAAACAAGTATATTTAGATTTCTAAATTCAATCATATTGAACTTAAAATCCACTCTAACAACATTACAACAAACAATTCTTATATTAAACTTTAAACAAGATTATGAGACCAATTCAAGAAATAATCACAAATGGTAAACAAGAAATCAAACTATACACATTTCGGATTCAAAATCAAACAAACATAATATGAACATGAATTAAATCTAAAAATAAAAACGACGGATTCAAATGACTAAAACCAACATACTTCCCTTATTACAACTAAATTCTTTTAGGCAAATGACAAAACAAAAACTAAGAAGAAACAATTATGAATTTAAACTTGAACTTAACAATATTAACAATTTCCGGAAAAGACATCAAATACATGAAACAAATTGAAGAAACAATTAATTAAATTTCAATTTGAATCTAACAAATATTAAACTAACAAATATTCACTTAAACAATAATACAAACATGAAATAAACATGAAAACAACTAATTAAACTTCTATTTTGAAATCTGAAAATTAATTTCAACAAAGCACATGAACATGAACAAACTAGAAAACGATTTCAACGATGAACAACGAACAAAACAAGAATCAAATATTTAACGATTTTAACTTTGAGAAAGATAAAAACGAAAATGGACAAAATAAAATTCAAAACTACTAACCGGATTGAAACGACGAACGACTAACCAACGACGAACTCGAACTTAAGGATTCGGCTGAAACAACGTCGAAGCAGTAGCAATGGAGGTTAAGGAGAAACAACGGCGACATCTGTTCGGAGCAGCCATGGCTGCTCGTCGCAGCTGGACACGGGCAGAAGTTGACGTGCTCGGAACAGGAGTAGCTCGTCGACCATGGCAGAAGCTCGACGTGCTCGGAACAGGAGCAGCTGGTCGACCATGGCAGCAGCTCGACGTGCTCGGAAGGAGGAAGAAGCAGCGTCGCGGCAGCTGCGAGGAGCAAAGGAATCCGCAACGATGGGGTTCCTCCTTCGTTGGTCGAGGGTTTTTCCGGCGTGACTGGGGTTGCCTCGGGTGGAAGACGAGGCTGGTTGTTCGACGAAGAAGATGAAAGGGACTGATTTTTACGTATAGAATAATTAATTCATGTCACACAGGTAAGTTTATAGTTAACATTGTTGCAGATATTGTAAGCACGTGATTTTTGCCCAATATGAGAATTACTCCCAAAAATTCAAAAATAAAATGATTTTTCTTTGGTGTGCAATTTTATGATATTTTGAATAATTATTTGTATTTTTCTGTGCGTGTTTATTTTCTAAATTAATAAAAAATACAAAAATATGTCGCCTTTTGCATGTAGGATTTAATTCTAAAATTGTTAGTAATTAAATTTGTTTTACAAAAATTAAAAATTACAAAAATAGGCATCGTTTGCATTTTTAGCATTTAATGTCCAAATATACAATTTTATGCTTAATTATTACTTAATTGTGCGTTAATTGTTATTGGGAGTTAATTTGCGCTTTTATAACTTAATTTAATTCTTAATAATAGTTTAAGTATTTTTATAAATTAGTTTTAGAAGAAATAAAAGAAGAAAAGAGAGCGAAAATATAAAGAAAGTTGGAATTAGGCATCTTCTTCAATTTCAAGCCACAGGCCCAAAAATGGCCCAATCTTCCCTACGACCCAGTCCATTTCGAAATGGGTCGACCCAGTCCATAACCCAAAAGACCCAAACCCATTTTGTCTTACATTTTACAAAAAAAAAACAAAACAAAACAAAATGAAGAAAACCCTAAAAATTGCAAAATCATCTGCCACCCTCCTATCTTCTTCTTCTTCCTCAAGTTCCAAGTTGCCCTCCCATGTCCGCCCGTCGACCACCCTTCGTCCAACAGTTGACACAGTAACGAAGCTGCTCTCCGACCACCCATGACTACATCGTCTTCATCTCCTTCTTCTTCGTCCGAATTCCCTAGCCCTATCCGCCATTGACGAGGCTCGTCGAGCTCAAGCTTGAGCTCGACGTCCATGGCTGACCATGCTTCTTCTTTTCCTCCTTCCGAGCACGTCGAGCTGCTGCTGTGGTTGCTTAGATCTTTTCCGTCCAAACACCACCTCCGAACGACCCCAGCCACGCAAGAATAACACAAAACGAACCAAGATGCCATGGTTGTCCGCTCACGCATCTGCAACTGCTGCTAAGCAGCTGCTAGTGCTTCCCGTCGTCCACCTCGATGGACTGCTGATTCCATGGTTGTCGTTGATGCTGCTATCACTGCTTGGACGCCGCTGCTAGTTCATCGCCGCTGCTGGGTCGTCGTCGCTGCTGCTTTGTCGCGGCAGTGGCTTCAGCTGCCCCCGACGCTGCCGCCTCACCTTCGTCCTCTTCACTTCGGCCTCGCGTACACGGATGAGTTTTGGTCGATGTCATTCGTCGTTGGTTAGTCATTCGTTGTTTCAATCCGATTAGTAGTTTTTGAATTTTATTTTGTCCGTATTTTGCTTTGATATTTTTCGAATCTAAAATCGGCGAATGTTTGTTTTATTCATGTCTATGGTTAGATATTTGATTTTTGGTTTTGTTCATGTTCATGTTGTTTGTTAAATTAATTTTCAGATTTCAAAATAGAAGTTTAATTAGTTGTTTTCATATTCATTTCATGTTTGTATTATTGTTTAAATGAATATTTGTTAGTTTGATGTTTGTTAGATTCAAATTGAAATTTAATTAACTATTTCTTCAATTTGTTTCATGTGTTTATGTATTGTTAGAAATTGTTAATATTGTTAAGTTCAAGTTTAAGTTCATAATTGTTTCTTCGTCGATCTTGTTATTTGTTTAAAGAATTTAGTTGTGTTAAAGGAATATATTGTTTTAATCGTTTAATCCGTCATGTTTGTTGTGTTAAAATAGATTCATTCATGTTCATACTTTGTTTGGATGATCTTGAATCCGAATTTTGTATAGTTTGATTTCTTGTTTACCATTTATGATTATTGCTTGAATTGTTCTCATAATCTTGTTTAAAGTTTAATATAAGAATTGTTTGTTGTAATGTTGTTAGAGTTGATTTTAAGTTCAATATGATTGAAGTTAGAAATCTAAATATACTAGTTTGTTGTTGTTGTTAAATCCGAAAATAGGTTTTTTGTTGCTAAAAATATTGTTCAATCAAAATTTAGTTGTTCTTGGTTGTTCAATTTGTGTTCATATGATTTGTGGTTGAAATCATGTTCATGTGATTTGTTATTGAAATGTTGAAGAAATCATGTTCATGAAATTTGTTGTTTGAACATTGTTAGAAATTAACCATATTGCCTATATTTTGGTTAAGTTTGATTAATTGATGTGTTATAGCTGATGGGTAGTTTGGTAATTTGTAGTACGTTCAGGGGTAGTTTGGTAATTTTCAGTAAGGTCGGAGGGGTAGTTTAGGAATTGTACATTTTGTAATTGTTTATATGAAGCATGGGGGACAAAATAAAATGGGGTGGTTTGTGATATGGTTATTTAATATAAAGGGGGTACAAGATTTAATTTAAAGGGGGAATCTTGCATTATTTTATGTTAGGCATGGGGGACAAAATGAAATGGGGTGGTGTGATATGTTTATTTAATGTAATGGGGATGAGTGGGAAGATAATGGGTTGGGTAGAGAAAAAATATTGATTTTAATTAATTGAAAGGTTTATGGGATGGGTTATAAGATGAAGTCTTGAACACAAGACAATATAGACAATACAGAGAGAAAAAATAGAGAGAGATAAAGAAAAATACACAGACAGATACTAGAGAAAAATACACAGATAAGAGAAACGAATCTGAGAAGAAAAATAGAAGAAAAAAAAGGGCTGAATATTTAAGAGAGAAAAATTCCGAAAAATATTTAAGCTTTCAAAATAAGAATAAAAACTAAAAAATCTTCTGCTTTCTTTCTTTGTTTGAAATTAGTATTAATGGTTGTTGTTTCATTCAAAGCTTAAAGCTTTTGTTTTTGGGATTACTACTCCACCGGTCTGTTACTGGGTTGTTACTGTTGCTGGGCAGTTGTTGATGTTGCACTGTTATTACTGTTGTTGATTTTCATATTCATTTTCTTTTGCTTCCAATATCAGGTACATATCTTTTAAACTCATGTTGTGAAGAGCTTCAACATGACAAATAAATGAAGTTTGGGAAATACAATTCTGTTTTTCATTCGTCTAAGTTCATTATTTTAAATTTCAGTTTTGCTTCATACTGATTAACATAGTAATATGCTTGATAGAATAACTATTAGTTGATCATTTCTCTGTTGAAATTCGTATGAGCGTAGTAATAATGTTGCCTATTTCGGAATCTCATTAAAAGCATAGTTATGATTGGATTGCCAAGATAGAAAATATGGCATAAAGATTGGCCATTAACTAAGCCTTGTGGCATTGTTAGTTGAATAAAGAATAGTATGAAAATATCAAAAACCATATTGATAGTTTATTCTAATATCTGATTTAGTTGTGGATTAAACGATGTAAGTTGTATGTTCATATATGGCATGATAACAGGTATATATAGAACTATAAGTGGAAGGTGATTTGATATAGCTTGTTACGATGTTAGAGTGTTATGAATGTTTGAGACGTACAATTGTGTTGCATGTAAGGCAATTTTATTCAATCGATTTGTATAATAATTCCTTTTCTTATCAACTTGATGCCTATCTACCATCATAAATAAATTAACCAAACGATTATAACTTTGGATTAAAAACAAGTAATGTAGAAGGTGATTAGGTTTATAGATTATAACATTTTTTTTAGCATTCGCTTCAAATAGAACAATGGAAATTCTTCAAAAATATTACTTCCTTTCTTACATCCATTCTTTCCCAATTTTTATATGTAATTTGCACGTTGTTTATTTGGGTAGGCAAATATTGTATTCACTAAATGGTAGTATTAATCACACGTTGTTTATTTTTATTCCTCAAATTCGAATGGTTTGAGGAATATAATTTGTACGCGAAAAAATATAATTTGTGGTCAACACTCAATAATTTGTGAATCCTTTTCGAGTAATTTAGAGGCGTCTCAAATAGTGGTTTACCATGACTTTCACATAAAAATAATATGGATGTAATAAATAATTTGTAAACAAATTTATATTATCATCAAGAATATATTTGTGATTAGGGATACGTTCGCGTAACCTGATTATATTTCTAAAAGCAATTCGGATTATGCGTTCGCGCAACTTCGAGCAAATATTTAATAAAAGGGACTTCTCCGAGGATGTTAAATTAATTTCATATAACCCGAGATGTGAAGTTCTCTATTTAATCATACAAGAGCAACGAACGTTCTTAATTTTATTTTAAGCACAATTTCGAACTTAAGTCTATTTTTATAATAAAAAAAAATTCAGAAAAAAATAATTATTATATTATCAATATCATTGTGTATACGTACGCGTGACACGATTTTTCACGTTAAAATATATATAATATATAAAACGGATACACGTATGCGTGATTCGATTCGAAGAAGGGTCTTTAATTATAAACAATCTAAACAGAAGCGATAACAAAATCATGCAATAAAAAATGTAAAATAAAAATAATCAAGCCGAATATAACAGTTGAGCGACCGTGCTAGAACCACGAAACTCGGGAATGCCTAACACCTTCTCCCGGGTTAACAGAATTCCTTATCCGGATTTCTAGTGCGCAGACTGTTAAATAGACATAGTCATATTCTCCTCGATTCAGGGATTTAAACCGGTGACTTGGGACGCCTTAAAATTCCCAGGTGGCGACTCTGAAACAAACAAACAAATCCCGTTTCGACTGTCCTTTAATTGGAGAAAACTCCTTGCACCCCTCGCGGGGGCGGAAAAAGAGGTGTGACAGCTCTGGCGACTCTGCTGGGGATTGAATATTAACCCAGAACCACTGGTTCAGGGTTCAAGAATTCGAGCTTAAAATAACTGTTATAGTTGGCTTTATTTATTATCTGATATATGCCTAATGTGCTAAATGATGCTTTTACCGCTTTAATATTATTTGAATTGTGTATATAAAACTGCTACGAAACCCTTCTTCTTTCTGAGTCTTCTGAATTTATGGTGTACACGTGCGCGTGGCCCACCTTTCTGTTAGAAGTCATACCAAATAAGACGAAGTTGGGACAAGTAACTAGGCCGGGCAGACTTTCGTGCTCCCGGTACGTTGCCCCCATTTCGGCTCAAGCTGTCCACTTGGGTAAGTCAGGGCTAGAACAATATGCCTCAGGTTTTTTTCACTTAGAATAACTCAGCTTCATGCCGGATCCCTAGTAGGAACGTTTGTTTGCATCACGTGCATTTGACTTTGGAGGCTCAACACAGGGGTTGGGTCTGTCTAGGACAGGTGTACCAAAAATGAAAATGACCATCCTGATGCATCTTACTTGCTGCTACTTGCGCATTTATTTGATCCGGGTTTGTGTGTTGACTAACTTTTGAATATCAGGAATGATATTTTGAATTTGAAAAAAAAAATAGCGGTTAGGGAATTGATTGTTTATTTTTGAAAAAAAAACCAATGCCCAAATACTGTCAAAACTCTGCCGAAATTTTGAGAAAATAAAAAAAAATGTTTATTAGTTTGTTTTAATAGAAATAAAAAAAATATAAAAAAAAGTCATTGTTCTGTCTTATTTTTAAAAATAATTTTTTCAAAAAAAAAATAGAAAAAATATATAGTTTGTCTTGCCATGAAAATGAAAATAAAAAAAGAGTCTTATTTTTTTAAAAATGGTTTTTTGTTATTTATTCGTTTATGAAAATGCAAAAAAAATAAAAAAAAATAAAAAGAGTCTTTCATTATTTGTCACAAATATATATATATAAGTCCAAAAAGTTTTTCTTTATTTCCAAAATATATATGTGTATCTTTATTAGTTGCAAAAAATATTTGTCTTGCCAAAAGTCTAGAAAAGTGTTTTTTAGACCCCCAATTTTCAAAACAAAAAATCCAAAAATATTTTTCATTATTGACTTCTTTAGAAAGTTTTTTTTAATTATTTAAAAAAATATATATAAAATAAAAAATCCGAAAATATTTTGATTCTTCTTTCAAAATTAAAAAGAAAATTCAAAAAAAAAAAATATTTTTAGAAGCATTTCTTTGATTAAAGGTAAAATTCCAAAAAATATTTTCTTTTTTCTTTAGAATAAGAAAAAAAAACAAATGAAAATTCTGAAAAAATATCTTAGAAGTCTTTCTTTTAAAAAGAAAATAAAAAAAAACTTCCTTTCTTCTTTTAAAGTAGTTCTTTCACAAAAAAAAAAAAGAAGTTAGTTCATTTACTTATTCTACCTCATCGGGTCCAACCCCACCTTTTTGCTAAAATAGCCAAAAACCAATAAATAAATAAAAACGTGTCAAAATTTTAATTTTGTCATAAATAAGTCGGGTGGTGTCTAACCTCCCCTTTTGCTAAAAATAGCCGAAAAAAAATATGTCAAATTTTAATTTGGTCATAAAGAAGTCGGGTGACGCTGTTTTATCAAGACATAGCCGAATGTTCCCGAAAGGGATGCCGGAAGGCTGACTTTGCATAAACAGCTACCTTTGGGGCATTTTTTAAGATTTGGTCCAGTTGACCCACACAACCTTAAAAATCTTCGTCCCCGAGACGTTGAAAAGCCGTGTTTGCAATATTGAGTTTTCTATTTTGAAAAAAAAAACGATAAAAAAGAGTCATAAATAAGTCGGGTGATGTTGTCTTGTCAAAAATAGCCGAATGTTCCCGAATGGGACGCCAGAAGGCTGACTTTGAATAAACAGCCACCTTTTGGGTCATGTTTAGGATTTTGGTCCAGTTGACCCACACAGCCTTAAAACATCTTCGTCCCCGAGGCGCTGAAGGGCCGTGTTGCACCACCTGGTTTTTATTGTAATTTGAAAAAAAAAACAAAGAGTCAACGATCAGGTGAATTTTTTTTAGTAAAAAATAAGCCGAGCTAGCTTCGACAGTGTCTTAAACCGTTCTTGCCGAAATAGCCTTAGAGTATCTTTCAGTTGTCGAAAGGCTATTTTCGTAAAAGAATGGACAAGTTTTTAAAGTGTCATAAAATAATCCTCTCCGGCCTCAAAATTTGGAAGGGGCCACATTTGCAAAAATAGCCGTTTGATTGCATTTGTCAAACGGGGAAAGGAAGCTGGCCGTTTGTTTTTGAGTTTGTAAATCTTTTGATTAAAATATGTAGGTTGTTTGATTTTCGAGTTTGTAGGACATCTTCAAACCATTGAAACCCAGTTTATTTTAATATGAAAATTGAAAAAAAATGATTAGTATTGTTCATCTTTTATTGGTCCGAACTACGCAAGGTCTGATTCATGCGGGGTCATGATACGTAGGCAATCTCCATAAGATTCGACCACAACAAAAAAATGAAAAAAAAAATGAAAAAGAAAAAATGAAAAAAAAATGAAAAAAAAAAGAAAAAAAGAAGAAAGAAAATGAAAAAAAAGATTTTGTTAATAATGGGGACCAACTGAGTCCATTCTAACCTGTTTTGTTTTGAATCGCAAAGAAAGAAGGTGGTTGGTTTGTGGTAAGCCGGAAATACAAGACCCAGAAGCACACTTTGCGGGGATCAGGTCTGATAACAGAAACACTCGCATCCTATTGGGACTTGTTGACTAAGGTTGATGATATCGAAGTTGGAAATGGGCTGGACAATATTGATGCAAAGCTCAGTGGCTAAAGATGTCAATTTCGATAAAGTGGGAGGACGCTCCGTTCCTTGGTTAGCAAAAGAGAAGCTTGTGGTGGCTTATTTTGTTGTCATTTCTGTTGTCCGGATTATTCTTAGGGTTGTAATCCGAATATTGTCTTGTGTCAAACCTTCTTATCTTTCCAGTTTGTCATATCAGTTTGTTTAAGTTTTGTCGAGGTTGTGTTAGGATTTTATTCTGGTTGTTTTGTTTGTTTTATTATTCAAACCATTTCACCGGTAGTCTAATACAAAAGCCGGTCTTTTATTGTTTCCAGTCATCTTTTGTTTTTCTTTTGTTCAATGCCGATTCTAGGGACATGACATGCGCACACAGTTTGGGCCTAGTCTTAAAAGTTAATTATAAAACTCCGGAAAGGTGATCAGACCATTTAAAGGAAATAAGAACGGTGTGAGATTATTTGAAGCCTGAGTCAGGTGGAATTAGGGCAAGTAAAACACAAAGAAAACCGTTAAATGCAAGATTCGCCGAATTGGCATGAGGGTCGTTCATGAGAGTGAGAGTGTCGCCCAACAGTGCTTTAGAAAGGACAAATGAAAAGTAAGTGTTTAACATAATTGTCAAGGCCAGCACCGTCGGAAGAGACAATAAATCTATGTTCAATTGTGTTGTTTGCACTTGACATGTTTTGAAGACTGGAATGACGAAGGCATTTTGTTCTGCTAACTAAACACTTTATCCTTCGTTACCCCTTTTGAGCCTTATTTTATTTTTTTTCATACCCCTCGTTCGGAATCAATAGCAACGACTAGGAAATACGAGCCTGGAAGGTAAAGAAAAAATCAACAAAAAAAATAATAATAAAAAAAAACGAAAAATGAGAGAAAAATGATAACAAAAAACAAAAGAAAGTCAGAAGAAAACAGAGGAATTGGGAACTACGTTTGACCTGATTCCTCAAAGAGGATACGTAGGCGCTTCACGGCTCGGTCATAGGGTGCATAGTGCGCATAATGTGCGTAGTATGCATAGTGTAACCAAAAAATTTAAAAATATATATATAATAAATAAATAATCCCCAAGCAAGAAACTGGGGCAAGGGTTGCGCTTGTTATAAACAAATATGATTTCGAAGGTCGTAATTTTGAACCCCAAATTGATTTGTTTTTGAGCCTTTAATACCCTTTATTTCTAAGCCTATCCAAAAAAACCCACATTACGGTCCAAAGAAAGACCTTCTGATCAGTCTGCAAAAGATGCCAAGTCAGACAAATGAGAGTCTTACCGGCGAACATAACATTCTGTTCCACAGCAGAAAGGACTCTAATCTCCAGCAGAGAGAGTCATACCAGCAACACTCCAAATCCCCAGCTGGAAAGTGATACAAATGAGAGAGTCTTATCGGTGAAAATCTTTACGGACACCATAAGGCGACGCAAGCTGAGAGAAAAACCAAAATAAGAGAGGCTTGATAGTGAAAACCCTTCGGGCACTACAAGTCGAATAAGATTGGGAATTAGATGGGGAATTGCCAAGTCAAGGGAAGATCTCGAAAGATGATTGATGACGAAGGATAGGCCACATGTGCATGTCATGACCATTAGAGTCGGTATTTGCGTTTGATAGGTTTTTATTTATAGTTTCTTTTGTTAAAGAGTCATCTTTTTCCGTTGTCTTTTATTCTGTTCCCTTTTATCTTTTCCTTTCATAGAAATTTCTCCAGTAGAGTCTGTTTGGTCAGAACCAGTGGGAAATGACTTCAAAATAGGCCATTAGCTTTCCAAGATAAGATCTGACTAATACATACAAATGGTATAGTCAGCAAGGAACAAGCGCGAGGCCAGCGTCAAAAAAAAGATATCCCCAGCAAAAAGGAATTGACAAAAAGATCAACGAGTGTCAAGAGGGATATCCTTGCCAAAATCAGAGGTTATTAAAACCTCAAGGCCAAGGCCCGTGGACAAACAAGGAGAGCAATAAGCATGACTTGGAAAATTAATGCGAGACTAAAAGGTCGGAAAAATGCAAGTCTCCGAGCCATGTCACGAAAGAAGATGGATATCCCTAGCAGAAAAGGATTATCCCCAGCAAATAATATCGTCCCTGGTGGAATGCAGAGCAAGGAAGGAGAAAGGGAAAAGCCATCCCAGTGGAGTATCACAACCAACTACCACGCTTTAAGCTAACAAATTTTGTTTGAGTTAAAACAGGTAAAGGAAATGGCATTGATGTCGGAAATGCATGCCGCAAGAAAGATTGTCAAACTGGGGCAGAAAATTTTCTTTTCAGTTAGAAAATTTTCTGGAAAATCAGGTACCCATTTGGGGAAGAATAAAGATAGCACCAAGGAAGTGGTCTTTGAACCAGGGTTGCCCCCAACATAATAAGTTTCCAATGGAGGAAATTGATCCCCAGCAGACAGAATAAAGGGATGACGCTTGTGCTCATAAAAGCAAAAAGCCATTATCATCCCTAGCAGCTTCCAGAAGAATGAAGCATCGATTTGAAGGGATAAAATTCCCCAGCAGCGTTATCCTCAACAACGTTATCCCAAGAAGATAACACTTTTATCCCCAGCAGTGTTGAGAGAAAATAAATTCTGAAAAAAAAAAAATTTGAAGGAGGGCAAGAAAGAAGACTCCCGCAGTGGTATTATCCCCAGCAAGCAAGAACAAAGCAGCGCGAAGGAAGGAGAAAAGAAAAGAAGAAATTACGAAGGTAAGTTTCTCAAATCATTGATCTTTACATTTTTCTCCTAGGATAAAAAGTCCTAGTCTGATGAATTTACCTCCAGATACAATCTTGGTCCGATGAAATTTTTCTCCCAAGATCACAACAAAATGGACCTAGTCTGACGATTTATCTCCTAGAGTCAAAATCTTGGTCTGATGAAATTTTTCTCCCAAGATAAAATCTTAGTCGGATGAATCTTTCTCCTAAGATCACAACAAAATGTACCTAGTCTGACGATTTATCTCCTAGAGTCAAAATCTTGGTCTGATGAAATTTTTCTCCCAAGATAAAATCTTAGTCGGATGAATCTTTCTCCTAAGATCACAACAAAATGGACCTAATCTGACGATTTATCTCCTAGAGTCAAAATCTTGGTCTGATGAAATTGTTTTCCCAAGATAAAATCTTAGTCGGATGAATCTTTCTCCTAAGATCACAATAAATGGACCTAGTCTGACGATTTATCTCCTAGAGTCAAAATCTTGGTCTGATGAAATTGTTCTCCCAAGATAAAATCTTAGTCGGATGAATCTTTCTCCTAAGATCACAATAAATGGACCTAGTCTGACGATTTATCTCCTAGAGTCAAAATCTTGGTCTGATGAAATTGTTCTCCCAAGATAAAATCTTAGTCGGATGAATCTTTCTCCTAAGATCACAACAAATGGACCTAGTCTGACGATTTATCTCCTAGAGTCAAAATCTTGGTCTGATAAAATTGTTCTCCCAAGATAAAATCTTAGTCGGATGAATCTTTCTCCTAAGATCACAACAAAATGGACCTAGTCTGACGATTTATCTCCTAGAGTCAAAATCTTGGTCTGATGAAATTGTTCTCCCAAGATAAAATCTTAGTCGGATGAATCTTTCTCCTAAGATCACAACAAATAGACCTAGTCTGACGATTTATCTCCTAGAGTCAAAATCTTGGTCTGATGAAATTGTTCTCCCAAGATAAAATCTTAGTCGGATGAATCTTTCTCCTAAGATCACAACAAAATGGACCTAGTCTGACGATTTATCTCCTAGAGTCAAAATCTTGGTCTGATGAAATTGTTCTCCCAAGATAAAATCTTAGTCGGATGAATCTTTCTCCTAAGATCACAACAAATGGACCTAGTCTGACGATTTATCTCCTAGAGTCAAAATCTTGGTCTGATGAAATTGTTCTCCCAAGATAAAATCTTAGTCGGATGAATCTTTCTTCTAAGATCACAACAAATGGACCTAGTCTGACGATTTATCTCCTAGAGTCAAAATCTTGGTCTGATGAAATTGTTCTCCCAAGATAAAATCTTAGTCGGATGAATCTTTCTTCTAAGATCACAACAAATGGACCTAGTCTGACGATTTATCTCCTAGAGTCACAATCTTGGTCCGATGAAATTTTTTTCCCAAGATAAGATATCAAATCTTAGTCCGATGAATCTTTCTCCTAAGATAAGATATCAAATCCTAGTCTGATGAATTTTCTCCTAGGATAATTTTTTTTTTTAAAAAAAAAGAAGTTTGAATTGAAAAAAAAATGGTTGAAGTCAGGAGCCCCCCTAAAGAATGGAATGGCGATGTATTGGTTGAAGTCAGGAGCCCGCCTGAAGAGAGGAATGGCGATTATTTTTAAAGTTATTGTTAGGAGCCCGCCTGAAGAGAGGAAAGGCATTTTTAAAAGTTGTTGAAATCTTGCCAACCTAAAGAAAGGAATGGCGATGTATTGGTTGAAGTCAGGAGCCCGCCTGAAGAGAGGAATGACGATTATTTTCAAAGTTGTTGTTGAAGTCAGGAGCCCGCCTGAAGAGAGGAAAGGCATTTTTAAAAGTTGTTGAAAACTTGCCAACCTAAAGAAAGGAATGGCGATGCATTGGTTGAAGTCAGGAGCCCGCCTGAAGAGAGGAATGGCGATTATTTTCAAAGTTGTTGTTGAAGTCAGGAGCCCGCCTGAAGAGAGGAAAGACGTTTTTTGTTGAAATCTTGCCAACCTAAAGAAAGGAATGGCGATGTATTGGTTGAAGTCAGGAGCCCGCCTGAAGAGAGGAATGGCTATTATTTTCAAAGTTGTTGTTGAAGTCAGGAGCCCGCCTGAAGAGAGGAAAGGCGTTTTTAAAAGTTGTTGAAAACTTGCCAACCTAAAGAAAGGAATGGCGATGTATTGGTTGAAGTCAGGAGCCCGCCTGAAGAGAGGAGTGGCGATTATTTTCAAAGTTGTTGTTGAAGTCAGGAGCCCACCTGAAGAGAGGAAAGGCGTTTTTTGTTGAAATCTTGCCAACCTAAAGAAAGGAATGGCGATGTATTGGTTGAAGTCAGGAGCCCGCCTGAAGAGAGGAATGGCGATTATTTTCAAAGTTGTTGTTGAAGTCAGGAGCCCGCCTGAAGAGAGGAATGACGCTTATTTTTAAAAGTTGTTGTTGATGTTGGGAGCCCGCCCAGATAACAGAGGCATACATATCAGTCTTTACATTTCAGTTGTTGAAGTTGGGAGCCCGCCCAGACAACAGAGGCATACATTTCAGTCTTTATATTTCAAGCATTGAAGTTGGGAGCCCGCCCAAATAACAGAGGCGTACATTTCAAGTCTTTAATTTTCAAGTATTGAAGTTGGGAGCCCGCCCAGATAACAGAGGCATACATTTCAAGATCAAGTCAGAGGACAATAAAACAGAGGGTTACAATAGGAATCCCCAGCAGGAAACAATAAAAATCCCCAGCACCGGGAAACAGAAGGTTGCAACAAGAGGTCACAGTACAAACTCAAGTACATGTGTCAAAAGAAGAACAACACCGGAAGAAATGCAAGCAGACAAGGAAGCAAGGCAACAAAAACAAATTGTACTCTAGCCTAGATTCTTGTTTTCTTTTAAGAACGGTGTAACAAGGAGATCGGTAAGCAGTAGTAATAGCATGCAACAACAATGACAATGCAGTCCCACGGTAGTCCCAGCTACCAAAATTTCCCGAACTATATTGACCTGATTCCTGTTTAGCCCAGGATATGTAGGAAACCTTTGAAGCAAAGGTTCGGTCAAATCTTTTTCAAAAAATGCTTCAACGGAGTACTCGGATGGGCAAAAATCGCTCGCTTTATCTTTGCACGAAAACCCTTCGTGTTTCCGGGCAAAGAGGGGCAGCTGTAAGCACGTGATTTTTGCCCAATATGAGAATTACTCCCAAAAATCCAAAAATAAAATGATTTTTCTTTGGTGTGCAATTTTGTGATATTTTGAATAATTATTTGTATTTTTCTGTGCGTGTTTATTTGCTAAATTAATAAAAAATATAAAAATATGTCGCCTTTTGCATGTACGATTTAATTCTAAAATTGTTAGTAATTAAATTTGTTTTACAAAAATTAAAAATTACAAAAATAGGTATCGTTTGCATTTTTAGCATTTAATGTCCAAATATACAATTTTATGCTTAATTATTACTTAATTGTGCGTTAATTGTTATTGGGAGTTAATTTGCGCTTTTATAACTTAATTTAATTCTTAATAATAGTTTAAGTATTTTTATAGATTAGTTTTAGAAGAAATAAAAGAAGAAAAGAGAGCGAAAATATAAAGAAAGTCGGAATTAGGCCTCTTCTTCAATTTCAAGCCACAGGCCCAAAAGTGGCCCAATCTTCCCTACGACCCAGTCCATTTCGAACTGGGTCGACCCAGTCCATAACCCAAAAGACCCAAACCCATTTTGTCTTACATTTTACAAAAAAAAAAAACAAAACAAAACAAAATGAAGAAAACCATAAAAATTGCAAAATCATCTGCCACCATCCTATCTTCTTCTTCTTCCTCAAGTTCCAAGTTGCCCTCCCATGTCCGCCCGTCGACCACCTTTCGTCCAACAGTTGACGCAGCAACGAAGCTGCTCTCCGACCACCCATGACTACATCATCTTCATCTCCTTCTTCTTCGTCCGAATTCCCTAGCCATATCCGCCATTGACGAGGCTCGTCGAGCTCAAGCTTGAGCTCGACGTCCATGGCTGACCATGCTGCTTCTTTTCCTCCTTCCGAGCACGTCGAGCTGCTGCTGTGGTTGCTTAGATCTTTTCCGTCCAAACACCACCTCCGAATGACCCCAGCCACGCCGGAACAACACAAAACGAACCAAGATGCCATGGTTGTCCGCTCACGCATCTGCTACTGCTGCTAAGCAGCTGCTAGTGCTTCCCGTCGTCCTCCTCGATGGACTGCTGCTTCCATGGTTGTCGTTGATGCTGCTATCACTGCTTGGACGCCACTGCTAGTTCGTCGCCGCTGCTAGGTCGTCGCCGCTGCTGCTTTGTCGTGGCAGTGGCTTCAGCTGCCCCCGACGCTGCCGCCTCACCTTCGTCCTCTTCACTTTGGCCTTGCGTACACGGATGAGTTTTGGTCGATGTCGTTCGTCGTTGGTTAGTCATTCGTTGTTTCAATCCGGTTAGTAGTTTTTGAATTTTATTTTGTCCGTATTTTGCTTTGATATTTTTCGAATCTAAAATCGGCGAATGTTTGTTTTATTCATGTCTATGTTTAGATATTTGATTTTTGGTTTCGTTCATGTTCATGTTGTTTGTTAAATTAATTTTCAGATTTCAAAATAGAAGTTTAATTAGTTGTTTTCATATTCATTTCATGTTTGTATTATTGTTTAAATGAATATTTGTTAGTTTGATGTTTGTTAGATTCAAATTGAAATTTAATTAACTATTTCTTCAATTTGTTTCATGTGTTTATGTATTGTTAGAAATTGTTAATATTGTTAAGTTCAAGTTTAAGTTCATAATTGTTTCTTCGTCGATCTTGTTATTTGTTTAAAGAATTTAGTTGTGTTAAAGGAATATATTGTTTTAATCGTTTAATCCGTCATGTTTGTTGTGTTAAAATAGATTCATTCATGTTCATACTTTGTTTGGATGATCTTGAATCCGAATTTTGTATAGTTTGATTTCTTGTTTACCATTTATGATTATTGCTTGAATTGTTCTCATAATCTTGTTTAAAGTTTAATATAAGAATTGTTTGTTGTAATGTTGTTAGAGTTGATTTTAAGTTCAATATGATTGAAGTTAGAAATCTAAATATACTTGTTTGTTGTTGTTGTTAAATCCGAAAATAGGTTTGTTGTTGCTAAAAATATTGTTCAATCAAAATTTAGTTGTTCTTGGTTGTTCAATTTGTGTTCATATGATTTGTGGTTGAAATCATGTTTATGTGATTTGTTATTGAAATGTTGAAGAAATCATGTTCATGAAATTTGTTGTTTGAACATTGTTAGAAATTAACCATATTGCCAATATTTTGGTTAAGTTTGATTAATTGATGTGTTATAGCTGATGGGTAGTTTGGTAATTTGTAGTACGTTCAGGGGTAGTTTGGTAATTTTCAGTAAGGTCGGAGGGGTAGTTTAGGAATTGTACATTTTGTAATTGTTTATATGAAGCATGGGGGACAAAATAAAATGGGGTGGTTTGTGATATGGTTATTTAATATAAAGGGGGTACAAGATTTAATTTAAAGGGGGAATCTTGCATTATTTTATGTTAGGCATGGGGGACAAAATGAAATGAGGTGGTGTGATATGTTTATTTAATGTAATGGGGATGAGTGAGAAGATAATGGGTTGGGTAGAGAAAAAATATTGATTTTAATTAATTGAAAGGTTTATGGGATGGGTTATAAGATGAAGTCTTGAACACAAGACAAAATAGACAATACAGAGAGAAAAAATAGAGAGAGATAAAGAAAAATACACAGACAGATACGAGAGAAAAATACACAGATAAGAGAAACGAATCTGAGAAGAAAAATAGAAGAAAAAAAAGGGCTGAATATTTAAGAGAGAAAAATTCCGAAAAATATTTAAGCTTTCAAAATAAGAATAAAAACTAAAAAATCTTCTGCTTTCTTTCTTTGTTTGAAATTAGTATTAATGATTGTTGTTTCATTCAAAGCTTAAAGCTTTTGTTTTTGGGATTACTACTCCACCGGTCTGTTACTGGGTTGTTACTGTTGCTGGGCAGTTGTTGCTATTGCACTGTTATTACTGTTGTTGATTTTCATCTTCATTTTCTTTTGCTTCCAATATCAGGTACATATCTTTTAAACTCATGTTGTGAAGAGCTTCAACATGACAAATAAATGAAGTTTGGGAAATACAATTCTGTTTTTCATTCGTCTAAGTTCATTATTTTAAATTTCAGTTTTGCTTCATACTGATTAACATAGTAATATGCTTGATAGAATAACTATTAGTTGATCATTTCTCTGTTGAAATTTGTATGAGCGTAGTAATAATGTTGCCTATTTCGGAATCTCATTAAAAGCATAGTTATGATTGGATTGCCAAGATAGAAAATATGGCATAAAGATTGGCCATTAACTAAGCCTTGTGGCATTGTTAGTTGAATAAAGAATAGTATGAAAATATCAAAAACCATATTGATAGTTTATTCTAATATCTGATTTAGTTGTGGATTGAACGATGTAAGTTGTACGTTTATATATGGCATGATAACAGGTATATATAGAACTATAAGTGGAAGGTGATTTGATATAGCTCGTTACGATGTTAGAGTGTTATGAATGTTTCAGACGTACAATTGTGGTGCATGTAAGACAATTTTATTCAATCGATTTGTATAATAATTCCTTTTCTTATCAACTTGATGCCTATCTACCATCATAAATAAATTAACCAAACGATTATAACTTTGGATTAAAAACAAGTAATGTAGAAGGTGATTAGGTTTATAGATTATAACATTTTTTTTAGCATTCGCTTCAAATAGAACAATGGAAATTCTTCAAAAATATCACTTCCTTTCTTACATCCATTCTTTCCCAATTTTTATATGTAATTTGCACGTTGTTTATTTGGGTAGGCAAATATTTTATTCACTAAATGATAGTATTAATCACACGTTGTTTATTTTTACTCCTCAAATTCGAATGGTTTGAGGAATATAATTTGTACGCGAAAAAATATAATTTGTGGTCAACACTCAATAATTTGTGAATCCTTTTCGAGTAATTTAGAGGCGTCTCAAATAGTGGTTTACCATGACTTTCACATAAAAATAATATGGATGTAATAAATAATTTGTAAACAAATTTATATTACCATCAAGAATATATTTGTGATTAGGGATACGTTCGCGTAACCTGATTATATTTCTAAAAGCAATTCGGATTATGTGTTCGCGCAACTTCGAGCAAATATTTAATAAAAGGGACTTCTCCGAGGATGTTAAATTAATTTCATATAACCCGAGATGTGCAGTTCGCTATTTAATCATACAAGAGCGACGAACGTTCTTAATTTTATTTTAAGCACAATTTCGAACTTAAGTCTATTTTTATAATAAAAAAAATTCGAAAAAAATAATTATTATATTATCAATATCATTGTGTATACGTACGCGTGACACGATTTTTCACGTTAAAATATATATAATATATAAAACGGATACACGTATGCGTGATTCGATTCGAAGAAGGGTCTTTAATTATAAACAATCTAAACAGAAGCGATAACAAATCATGCAATAAAAAATGTACAAATCAAAATAATCAAGCCGAATATAACAGTTGAGCGACCGTGCTAGAACCACGGAACTCGGGAATGCCTAATACCTTCTCCCGGGTTAACAGAATTCCTTATCCGGATTTCTGGTGCGCAGACTGTTAAATAGACAGAGTCATATTCTCCTCGATTCAGGGATTAAAACCGGTGACTTGGGACGCCTTAAAATTCCCAGGTGGCGACTCTAAAACAAACAAACAAATCCCATTTCGACTGTCCTTTAATTGGAGAAAACTCCTTGCACCCCCGCGGGGGCGGAAAAAGGAGGTGCGACACCAGACATCTTCCTGTGATACACATAGCTATCAAATACACTCCTTGAGAATACATATGTAGTCATGAATGCATCAAACCTCTTGTACCACTGTATAGGGGATTGCTTCAAACCATACAAAGACTTCTTTAGTTGGCATACATGATCTTCTTTTCCCTCAGCTAGGAAACCTTCAGGCTGATCCATATAGATTGTCTATTCTAGATTACCATGTAAGAAAGCAGTTTTGACATCAAGCTGTTGAAGCTCCAAGTCAAATTGGGCAACCAATGCTAGTAGCACGCAAATTGAGTTATGCTTCACGACTGGAGAGAAAATCTCATTGTAGTCAATTCCCTCCTTCTGACTGAATCCTTTTGCAACCAATCTCGCCTTGAACCTAGCATCTTCCACTTCAGGAATTCCCTCTTTCTTTCGGTAGACCCACTTGCATCCAACTGTCCTCTTCCCCTTTTGTCTTTTCACTAAGACTCATGTCTGATTCTTGTGAAGAGACTCCATTTTTTCATTCATGGCTAACCGCCATTGTACAACATCCTTGCAAGAAGTTGCTTCAATATACGAGGAGGTCTCCAGATCCTTAATCTCTTCTTGTGCAGCTACGAACGCATATGCAATCAAATTTGCTTGATCTATAAGGCGTTCCGGTTCTCGTGTTTGCCTCTTCTCCCTCCCCTTTGCAATTGTGTATGGTTCATTGACAACAAGTTCTTCAAGGTCTACATCTTCTGACTCATCTTTAACCTGAGTCTCTTGATCCTTTTCCTTGGCAAGCTCCACCGGAAGCTCCACCTGCTCGTCGTTCTTGTTTCCTGAAAACTCCACGGAAACTTTACGGGGATCAAGTATAGAGGATTCATCAAAGGTGACATCTCTACTAACTATAAATTTGAGTAAAGACAAACACCAAAGTTTGTACCCTTTTACTTCATCCACATACCCTACGAATATGGCCTTATTAGCCCTTGGTTCAAGCTTTCCTTCATTAACATGATAATAAGCTGGACACCCAAATACACGTAAGTATGAATAGTTAGAGGGTTTACCTGACCATACCTCATTCGGAGTCTTAAAGTCAATTGCCGATGCTGGAGATCGATTGACAATATGAGCAGCAGTGTGAACTGCTTCAGCCCAAAATACTTTGGACATTTTGGCTTGTAGGAGCATACAACGAGCCTTTTCAAGAAGAGTTCTGTTCATTCTCTCGGCAACTCCATTCTGCTGTGGGGTATGCCTGACAGTCCTATGTCTTGAGATCCCATGAACCTTGCAGAATTCATTAAACTCTTCATTGCAAAACTCCAAGCCATTGTCTATGCGAAAATACTTGATTTTCCGCTCCATTTGATTTTCAACCAAAATATTCCACTCTTTAAATGCTTCAAAAGCATCACTTTTTGCCTTCAAAAAATGCACCCAAACCTTTCTTGAGAAATCATCAATAAAAGTGAGAAGATACCTCTTTTTGCCCTTTGATGGAAGTTTAGAGGGACCCCATAAATCTGAATGGATGTAGTCTAGCACTCCTCTTGTCTTGTGTTTGCCAGTGCTGAAGCTGACCTTCTTTTGCTTCCCTAGAACGCAGTGCTCACAGAAGTCAAGTGTGCTGATCTTCTCACCTTCCAAAAGGTTACGATTGCTCAACATCTCCAGTCCACGTGCGCTCATATGACCCAGTCTCATGTGCCATAGTCTTGCCTTGTCATCATTAGATAACTGCACTGTAGATGCATTTGCAGAGCCAACAATGGTGCTTCCGGCCAATGTGTAAAGGCCGTTCTCCAGCTTGCCTTTCAGCATGACTAAAGAACCTTTAGTCACCTTTATAGTTCCTGCTTCGCTCATGTACCTGTAGCCTTGTTCATCTAGAGTACTCAATGAGATCAAATTCTTCTTCAGATCAGGAACATGACGGACTTGTGTAATAGTCCTCACGACTCCATCATGGCAGCGAATCCGAACTGAGCCAATGCCAACTATTGCACAAGTTGCATTATTTATCAATTTTTTTAGTAGAAAATGCTGACTTGGCAATTCACATGTACTTTTGGAACATATAAAATAATTAACACACAAACAAAGTATAAAAGTCCATCCATACACCCAATCCGTCTTGATGCGACCCGTTTATAAGAAAGAGCGTTGTAAGACTTATGGGTAAGTCTTGATACTGCAAAGTAGACTTCCAACTAACTGGTGCCTTTGCAAAAGTAAACACATAACCAGTAGTTGATCTTCGTTTGTCCAGATCACCCGCAAAATCTGAGTCACAGTATCCAACTACAGACTGATTGCATTCCTGCTCAAAAACTAACCCAACATCTACAGTATTATGAATATACCGTAGAATCCACTTCACAGCTTGCCAATGCTCCTTTCTTGGATTATGCATATATCTGCTAATAACTCCAACAACTTGTGAAATGTCAGGTCTCGTACAGACCATTGCATACATCAAGCTACCAACAACATTTGCGTATGGTACCTTTGACATATACTCTCGTTCAGCTTCATCTTTTGGCGACATAGTAGTACTAAGCTTAAAATGGGGAGCAAGTGGAGTACTAACTGGCTTAGTCTTTTCATCTATGCCAAAACGTTGTAGTATTCTTTTCAAATATTTTTTCTGAGATAAACAGAGATTCTTTGAATGTCTATCTCTTATTATCTCCATGCCAAGAATTTTCTTTGCCTCACCCAGATCCTTTATCTCGAACTCCTTCTTCAGTTGAATCTTCAACTTATCAATTTCTTCCGAATTCTTGGAAGCTATCAATATATCATCAACATATAGGAGAAGATATACAAAGTAACCATCTTTAAGCTTGCGCAAATACACACAATGATCGTATTTTCTTCTCTAGTACCCTTGCCGCAACATAAACTCGTCAAATCGCTTGTACCATTGTCTAGAAGATTGTTTCAATCCGTACAACGATTTTTCAAGTTTGCACACCATATTTTCTTTTCCAGCAACTTTGAATCCTTCTGGCTGAGTCATGTAGATTTCCTCCTCCAAGATTCCATGTTAAAGCCACAGTTTTTACATCCATCTGAACTAGTTCCAAATCCAACCGTGCTACCTAAGCCAACATAATTCTAATGGAGGAATGTTTTACAACTGGAGAAAACACTTCATTGTAATCAATTCCCTCCTTTGAGCATATCCTTTGGCCACCAATCTTGCTTTGTAGCGAACATCTACTTGGTTAGGAAATCCTTCCTTCTTTGCAAATACCCATTTGCACCCAATTGCTTTCTTTCCCTTCGGGAGATTGGCCAATCTCCATGTAAGATTCTGATGAAGGGACTGTATTTCATCATTCATGGCAATCCTCTACTTATCTTCTTCTGAACTTTGGACTGCGTTTTTATAAATGGTAGGAACATCATCAGCTACAATTGAGGTTGCACAAGCAGCCGTCTCTATGAGACGAACAAGTTTCGTTATATACTTTTTCGGCTACCAAATATAAATAGTTTCTTACATGGGCTAAAAGTGATAATACCCTAATTTTTATCTTTATAAACAGGTCGGATTGGGTGTATGGGTGGGTTTATATGCTTTGTTTGGGTGTTAATTATTTTATATAGTTCAAAAGTCCATATGAGCTGCCACGTCAGCATTTTCCACGGAAAAAATCAACAAATCTGTTACCCGTTTTACTGTCAACAAATCAACAAAAGCCCAAAAGTAACTCTCGCTCCCCCGTTTTATTGTCGCCGTCGCCGTCGTCGTCGCGGCTAGGCTGCCGGTCACGTCCGCCACTTGTAAGTTCCCACATGCGTCGTCTTTTTTTTCTTTTCTTCAGAAAGCTATGCTTTAAAATTACAAATTATTTGGAATTATGTAGTTGCATGTGTGCTTTAGTGGTGCAGGAAAACTTGCTTTTCTCAATTGGTAAGATTAATTATGAAAAAGTTTGTAAAAAGTGTTAGAGGGTGTTTGCCTAAGCTTATAAGCTGGTCAAACTGGTTTACAAGTACTTTTTGGCTTATCTACGCGTTTGGTAAAATTAAAAGTGCTTATAACCCAAAAATAAACCAAAAGTCATAAGTTGGTCTCCCTGACTTATCAAATTTCAACTTATAAGCACTTTAGGTTTGACCAAAATATTTACTATTCTATCCCTAAAATACTTATTTTTAAAACAAAACTCTTCGTATACACAGTTCTTCAGTTGCTTATTATTAATTTCGGCATTTTTATCCAAACACGTAACTGCTTATTTTTAAATCAGTTTCAGCACTTAAAAGTGCTTTTCAGCTACTCTAAATCAGCTAAGCCAAACGACCTCTTATTCTTATATCTTAAGCACTTAATTTGTACTTACTGAATGTAGAAAAAAACTGGAGGAAAGTAACTTTATTTTCTAAAAAATATAACGTGACAAATTAACTAACTTTTGGGGGCGGGGCAGGTGGGTGGTGATGGTGTGGAAGGGTTGGGGATGGGGGAGGTGTGGGAGGAGAATGGGGGCGAGGGGGCATGACATGGGAAGTTTCCTAGAAATTAGTTAGAACAAAATATGTGTTTTTAAAGAAAATAAACATTTAAGCCACAAATATGGAAAACTGAAAAAATATTTTCCCCATACCAAATACACCCTTGTACTTTTTGGGAAGCTCTTGAATAGTTTCAGAAGATAATTCCTCATAATTTTCAGTATACCTTGTTGCGGAAGCCAAATGTATATAGTGTGAATAAGTCACAACTATTATACCAAAATTATGACAGCCACCAAATAATAAATAAGACAATAAAGCAACAATAAAGGGAACACCAGAATTTACGAGGTTCGGCTAATTTTGCCTACTCCTCGGACACAATCAATATTTTATTTCACTCCAAAAATACAAGTGAAATAATACTAAAGAGAGAAGATACAAATGCCTTAAACAGATGAGAAGGCAAATGAGAGGTGTGTATTTCAATCCTAAACATTAGGCCTTCTTTTATAGGGGAAAAATCCCCCCCCCAAACTTAACTCCCAACCAATGTGGGACTTTGGCATTTTGCCAAACTTCAACAAATCTCCACCTTGGCAAAATTCCACATTTTCAATTCTCTCTCAATAACAAATTTTGGTTGTGTCTTCATCTTCAATCTTCAGTGTTCAACAATGTTGATCAAATCCAAACAATGTTGAAACTTGACCGCAGTCACCACCTTTGTCAGCATATCAGCAGGATTCTCTGTAGTATGAATTTTCTTCACCGTGACTCCACCTTCTTCTATGATTTCTCGTACAAAATGATACCGAACATCAATGTGCTTCGTCCTTGCATGATAAACTTGGTTCTTCGCTAATTGAATAGCACTTTGACTATCACAAAAAATTGTGATACCTTTTTGTTCAACACCAAGCTCCTTTAGCAATCCTTGAAGCCAAATTGCCTCTTTCACAGCATCTGTAATAGCCATGTACTCTGCCTCTGTTGTAGACAAAGCAACTGTTGACTGCAAAGTAGACTTCCAACTAACTGGTGCCTTTGCAAAAGTAAACACATAACCAGTAGTTGATCTTCGTTTGTCCATATCACCCGCAAAATCTGAGTCACAATATCCAACTACAAACTGATTGTCTTCCTGCTCAAAAACTAACCCGACATCTACAGTATTATGAATATACCGTAGAATCCACTTCACAGCTTGCCAATGCTCCTTCCCTGGATTGTGCATATATCTGCTAATAACTCCAACAGCTTGTGAAATGTCAGGCCTTGTGCAAACCATTGCATACATTAAGCTACCAACAGCATTTGCGTATGGTACCTTTGACATATACTCTTGTTCAGCTTCATCCATTGGCGACATAGTAGTACTTAGCTTAAAATGGGAAGCAAGTGGAGTACTAACTGGCTTAGTCTTGTCATCTATGCCAAAACGTTGAAGTACTCTCTTCAAATATTCCTTTTGAGATAAACAGAGTTTCTTTGAACGTCTATCTCTAATTATCTCCATGCCAAGAATTTTCTTTGCCTCACCCAAATCCTTCATCTCGAACTCCTTCTTCAGTTGAATCTTCAACTTATCAATTTCTTCCGAATTCTTGGAAGCTATCAACATATCATCAACATATAGGAGAAGATATACAAATGAACCATCTTTAAGCTTGTGCAAATACACACAATGATCGTATTTGCTTCTCTTGTACCCTTGCCGTAACATAAACTTGTCAAATCGCTTGTACCATTGTCTAGAAGATTGTTTCAATCCGTACAACGATTTTTCAAGTTTGCACACCATATTTTCTTTTCCAGCAACTTTGAATCCTTCTGGCTGAGTCATGTAGATTTCCTCCTCCAAGTTTCCATGTAAAAACGCAATTTTTACATCCATCTGAACTAGTTCCAAATCCAATTGTGCTACCAAAGCCAACATAATTCTAATGGAGGAATGTTTTACAACTGGAGAAAACACTTCATTGTAATCAATTCCCTCCTTTTGAGCATATCCTTTGGCCACCAATCTTGCTTTGTAGCGAACATCTACTTGGTTAGGAAATCCTTCCTTCTTTGCAAATACCCATTTGCACCCAATTACTTTCTTTCCCTTCGGGAGATTGGCCAATCTCCATGTATGATTCTGATGAAGGGACTGTATCTCATCATTCATGGCAATCCTCCACTTATCTTCTTCTGAACTTTGAACATCGTCTTTATAAGTAGTAGGAACATCATCAGCTACAATTGAGGTTGCACAAGCAACCGTCTCTATGAGACGAACAGGTTTCGTTATTGTTCTTTTTGGCCTGCTGGTTGCTATTGATTCAAGTTGTTGTTGAGATTCCTGAGTTGGAATCTCCTCTACTGGCTCTCCTTCCAGAGGGTAATCTTCATTTGTTTCCTCCTCTGCTTCTTGTGTAGGAAAAATAAATTTTCCCTCAAACTCCACCTGCTTAGAAGCACCTTCATTTTGTTTGGTATCTTCTGTTACCTTATTTACCATAGCAAATTCATCAAAGGTAACATCTCTGCTGAATATTACTTTCTTTGTCATAGGGCACCATAAGCGATATCCTTTGACTCCAGAAGTAATTCCCATAAAAATAGCCTTCTTTGCCCTTGGATCCAATATTGACTCCGTCACATGATAATATGCAGTTGAGCCAAACACGTGCAAAGAGTTATAATCTACAGCAGGTTTTCCGTACCATTTTTCAAATGGTGTTTTGCCATCAATAGCAGCAGATGATAGACGATTAATGAGGTGACATGCATATGTAATTGCCTCAGCCCAAAATTCTTTGCCCAAGCCAGCATTGGACAACATACACCGTACCTTCTCCAGCAAGGTCCGGTTCATACGTTCTGCCACTCCATTCTGTTGTGGTGTATGTCTAACAGTGAAGTGTCGGACGATGCCATCATTTTCACAGACCTTATTGAAATGATCATTTTTGTATTCACCTCCATTGTCTGTGCGAATACACTTGATCCTCCTGCCTGTTTGATTCTCCACCATCGTCTTCCATTTGAGAAAAATTCCCAGCACTTCATCTTTGTTTTTCATTGTATACACCCACACTCTTCGAGAAAAATCATCAACAAAGGTTACAAAATAGTGCTTCCCACCCAATGAAGGTGTTTTGGAAGGACCCCAAACATCAGAGTGTACATAATCCAAAATGCCTTTAGTATTATGGATCGCTGTACCAAATTTAACCCTTGTCTGTTTCCCTTTGACACAATGCTCACAAAACTCCAAGTTGCAAGCCTTTACTCCTTTTAACAATCCTTGATCTAATAGAGTTTTCAAGGATTTTCCTCCAGCATGTCCCAAGCGCATGTGCCATAGCTTGGTTGCTTCTGCCTCTTTGTCGTCACTGGATGTTACTGTCGCTGTCCCAATAACTGTACTGCCACGATAGCGGTACATATTATTATTCTTCCGATTAGCCTTCATTACCACTAGTGCACCGGAGCATACTCTCATCACTCCATTTTCTGCAATGATTTTGAACCCTTTTGATTCTAGGGCTCCCACAGAGATGAGATTCTTCTTCAAATCCGGTACATATCGAACATCTATCAATGTTCTGATCATTCCATCATGGTTCCTTAATCGTATTGAACCAATGCCATATGAGGTAAGAGGGCTGTTATCCGCTGTGTGGATGACTCCATATTCTCCTTCTTGAAATTCCATGAACCAGTCCCTGTTGGGACACATATGATAGCTACAAGCCGAGTCCATCAACCATATGTCTGATGATTTTGATGACTCTGTTGTAACTAATGAGAAGTCTGAATCATCACAATCAGCTACATTTGAATCCATAATGGCCTTTCCATTGTTATGTTTGGCCTTATTCTTCAACTTCGGACAGTCTTTCTTCCAGTGCCCTTTTTCTCGACAAAAGGCACATTCATCTTTGCTGGGTCTGGATCTTGACTTGGATCTTCCCTTCTTTGTCCTCGTTTGATTTTGAGGACGACCCCTCACAAATAGTGCTTCTCCTTCTCCGCCCTTCTGTTTTTCTCGCTTTCTTTGTTCATAGCTGTACAAAGCCGAACAAACTTCTCTGAGAGAAACTTCGTCATTTCCATGGAGTAGAGTAGTTTCAAGGTGCTCGTACTCATCAGGAAGTGACGCCAACAACATCAAGGCCAAGTCACCATCATCATAAGTTGTATCCATATTTTGCAAATCTGTAACCAACTTATTGAAACTGGTGATATGTTCATTCATCGTGGTACCAGGAACATAGGTGAAGTGAAACAGTCTCTTCTTCATGTACAATTTATTTTGACTGTTTTTCTTCAAAAATTTATCCTCCAGTGCTTTCCATAATTTACTTGCAGAAGTTTCCTTTGTGTATGGATATTTCTGCTCTCTAGCAAGGTAGGATCGAATGGTACCGCAAGCAACACGGTTGATAATTCTCCAATCTTCTTCTCCAATAACATCTGGTTTCTTTTCTTCAATGGCCAGATCTAGCCCTTGTTGAAAAAGGACATCTAGAACCTCGCCTTGCCACATCCCAAAATGTCCGGACCCGTCAAAAATTTCTACCGCAAATTTCGCATTTGACACAATTCTTGTCATAAGCGAAGATGCCAATGATGACGTATTGTTGACACTTGATGTAGATTCTTCTTGTTTATTGTCCCCCATATTTGACACAAATATTATTTAATAGCTGACGACACAAATCAAGATTATTTCCTTTCTGATGTAGAAGATCAGACTAAGCTGCAACTACAGAGCATACTCAGACAGAACCTTGACTCAGTTACCAAGATAAATCTTTTCTGATGTGGAAGATCAGACTATGCTGCAACCACAGAGCATACTTAGACAGTACCTTGGCTCTGATACCAATTGTTGCGGAAGCCAAATGTATATAGTGTGAATAAGTCACAACTACTATACCAAAATTATGACAGCCACCAAATAATAAATAAGACAATAAAGCAACAATAAAGGGAACACCAGAATTTACGAGGTTCGGCTAATTTTGCCTACTCCTCGGACACAACCAATATTTTATTTCACTCCAAAAATACAAGTGAAATAATACTAAAGAGAGAAGATACAAATGTCTTAAACAGATGAGAAGGCAAATGAGAGGTGTGTATTTCAATCCTAAACATTAGGCCTTCTTTTATAGGGGAAAAATCCCCCCAAACTTAACTCCCAACCAATGTGGGACTTTGGCATTTTGCCAAACTTCAACATACCTCCACTCATCCACTGCACGTAGTAGTACCAGGAACTCTTTTGCAGATAAAGATTCATTCCAATGTTGGTGTCATGAGGAAGGCTATAGGCCTATTGTTTTGCACCAGGACCGATGCCAGACTTACAAGCATCTGTTTCTACTCTGGATTCTTGGTTATAATCAGGCAAGTCTAATACAGGGGTTGAAGCCATGAAGAAATAACTTTGAATCCACTTAGAGCTTTTATGTACTTAAGACTTGGCCAATCTAGCGTTGCTTGAATCTTGCTAGGATCAATAAATACTCCTTCAGCTGTGATCATGTGCCCCAAGTAAATACTCCAAAAGAGAAAGTTAGACGTCTTTGCTAACAATGAATTCATTCTAAACCACTGGTTCCAACTACAGATGAGTACGTCATCAAGGAAAACCAGCATATCTCGTTAGGAAGGACTGAAAGATATGTTTCATCGCTTGAAATGTAGGTGACACATTGGTTAAGCCCAAAAACACGACCTTAAGCTCATATTGTCCAGCATTAGTGCCAAATGCTTTTTGTGGATGTCTTCAGGTCTCATCTTGTTATGGTGATATCTAACTCTCAAATCAACCTTGGAATAGATCGTAGAATCATGTAGCTCATCTAGCAGGTCATCAACTAAACGAATGGGGTACTTGTCCTTCATAGTAATATCCTTAAGGCCTTTATAATCCACACAGAATCTTCATATTCCATTCTTTTTCCTAAACTAGTAGTGCTGGTCAAGAAAAAGATGAATGACTATGCTGTATAATGCGATCCTGAAGCATATCTCTTCCTTCTGAAAGTGGTTGTAGTGTATGGTCTCAAGCTAGCAGGTTCAACTCGTAGTTCCAAAGGAATTTTGTGATCATACAACCATGTAAGTGAGAGCGTTTTTCGTTCTCAAAAGATATTCGCTTAAGCTTTCAGGAATCCAGCTATGTTAAGATCTAACTTTTCTTCAGTTTGATCAGTAATGACACTGATCATGAACAAGTAGGCTATCAGGTTTGTCCTTTCTTCAAAATCGTGTACATAGATTTGCTGCTTATCATGCGTAAGCTTTCTTCTTCATAATTCCATGCAATATCACCTTCTTGGTGACATTTAGATATATCCTCACTTGAAGGCTGTTCCTCCTGATGCTGATCCCCTTGTTTCTCCTCAATCTTTTCACATCTCCTTCCTGCAGTTCTTTCTCAGTTGTAATACAGACTCTCTGCGTTTATCCGAGTGACCCAAACAATGAAAATCTCTCTTCGTCCTTTGCCCTATACTGATGAGCTGAAAACTAAAGCTCTTACTTTCTGTTGAGTAATTCATCTCATCTGCTTATTTGTGCACAGGTGCCTTAAAGTATACTATTTCCACATTTATAATACAAGTGAACGAGAGATGGGCCTTATATCAGATCAGTGACATGTTGACAATGTGGCAGTCTCAAAGAGTCAAAAGGTATTTACAGCAAATCTGGAAAACCACTCCTAGTTGCATTCTATGGACTTTATGGCTAGAGAGAATCAAGGCATGCTTCGAAGGGAAGAGATTGCTAACATCTAGAGTAAAAAAACAAATGTATTAAGAACTTGTATTTGTGGTGTTATAGTAATACCCTAGATAGGATGGATCAATATCTGGATTTTTTGTACTTACTAGGAGTAAATATGTAACTATGTTGATGAAGAAGTTATACTGATGCCTTGTACTTTGTTTTCTGTACGAGTTTGGCACTAGTTGAATAATAATAAAAAAAATGGGCCTTATAAGCTTAAGCTTCTTGAGAAAAAGTATTACCTTGAAATGAATCACCTTAGGATTGGCTGAAGCACCTTACCGTCCTTAGACTGTATGAGCTTCTGTCGTGCGTGTTGGTGTAGATGTGAACTTGGATCTCTTCAGCGTAGCTTCTATAGCTCTCTCCTGCTCGTAGCTTGCTCAATTTCTTGCTGTGGAGTTTCTGGTCTAAACACCTTAATATAGTTCGATTTCCTTTTTCAATCATCCTATGAAACTAGATTGGAAATGGGCATCACTGAAGAAAGGATTCTGGATCAACATTTGCAATCTCAGTTATTCAAACTTCTCTAGGTATTCCTCTACGGGGCCCTTTGGCATCAACTTTTTAAATTCTTTAACAATATCTCCAGCAACGTCTCCCCAAACCTCCTACAAGCATCTTCTCTGGAACTCAACCAATCAAAATCAATAATCATAGTTCTGGCGTCTGGGTATGCTTCAAGTGCTTCCATGTTTTTCTTTCTAATCATTTCTTGTCCCTTTTGGATGAATTTTAGTCTATGAATTCATCTTCTTCTTTAAATACTGTTTTAGATGTTGGGTATGTGCAGCGTTTTCTGGATCCATTTGATGCCTAATCTAGCCAAAGCTGTGAAGCATCTACTAAGCTTATTTTTGTGTTTGAAAGATGCCAAAAATTAGTTTGGAGTATTATTTTTTCTTCTAAAATCTTCTTGTTGTAGATATTCAGCAGTTTATAGAGCCTATTATCCTCGAAAGAACATGTGTTTCTTGTTTTTGCTCTTTTGGTTTTCCCTTTTGAATAATAAATACAAATAGTTCGTAGGTGTTAAGACGAGACATATTAGAGTTTTCAATTAGAAAGCAAACTGTCTTCTCCTCTTTCAGTTGTAGCATGTCGATTTTACAATGTGAATCCTGATAGTATTGCTGTTTATTTTCTGCAGGGTTTTGTTGGTGTTTACTTTTATATGATGTCTCTTAAGGACAAAAAGCTTAGTAGTCAACGTGTATCTCTGGATATACTTAGCAACCTACCAGGGAATTTAATTGATGAGATTCTAATTCGTTTACCTTTACAAGATGCTGTGAGGACAAGCATCTTATCGAAGAAATGGAGATATAATTGGTGCAGGCTTCCAGAGTTAACCCTTAATCTACAAGCTTTGACAACTTCGGAGAAGCCAATATATCTTGCAACTACATTTACAAACATTGTCAACCACCTTTTGACCCTTCATTCAGGAACAATTACTAAGTTCACCCTTGACTTTGATCCTTAACTAATACCCTGTCCTACATTTGACAACTTGATATATTTCCTTTCGAGGAATGGCATTCAACATCTTGTTCTTAGACTTCCATGGGGTATTGAACCGTACAAGTTGCCTTCTTCATTTTTCACATGTTTGCAATTGAGGCATCTGACTCTTCAAAATTGCTTAATAGAGCTTTTACCACCGGCCTTCAAAGGATTTCATAGGTTAATTAGCCTTGAACTAAACTGCATTGCAATTTCTTCCAAGTTGCTTGAAAGTTTAATCTCTAGTTGCTCATTGCTTGAGCAATTGGTGCTGCAAATCTCAGAAATTTCAAATGTTATCGAAACTAATGCTCCAATGCTGAAATCCTTTGATTTCAGAGGCAGTATAAGATGTATCTGGTTAAAGCATATCCCTCTTCTGGAAAAAGTTTCGGTTATGCATAATCGTTTCCCTGTGGAGCCAGGAAACTGTGATATTACTAAATTTTTCAAGTTTTTTTCAGTTGTCCAGCATCTCAAATTGGATGATGGTAGTCTCAAGGTAAATGTGCTTCACCGCTACATTGTAATGCATTTTTAATATATGTCACATTTTTTAGGCTCTGAGTCGAGGGTCTCTTGGAAACAACCTCTCTACCTTCACAAGGTGGAAGTAAGGTCTACGTATACACTACCCTCCCCAGACCCCACTTTTGTGGGATTACACTGGGATTGTTGTTGTTTTTGTAGTCATCCTGATTTTTTGCATTTTCTTCCTAGTTATTTGCTGCAGGAGCCGGTGGAGTACCAAGAAGGCTTCCTTTTGATCTCATCTCTGTCGAAAGTCTTCACCTTTCTGATATTTTTCTTGATGCGTTGGATGTGGTTTCGTGTGCTCTTTGCCTGATCAGAAGTTTCCCATATTTACAATATATGAAAATTGAGGCTCTTAATCATTTGACTCTTTTCTTTCTCTTTCTTATGTAGTGGCAATATTTTTTTCATACTGTTTATCGTCTATAGTTTCTTAGAGTCGGATTTTTGGTGATCTTTCATAGGTTGGTGATTGTTTTGAGGACTATATTCCTGCTCTGGAATGTCTTGAAGTGGAAGGTTTCTCAGGTGTGACGTTTAGTCGCCTCAGGGAAGTTAAGCTAATAGGTGATCTGGCCACAGAGCCTGGGATTCAGCTCGTTAAGCTTCTGTTGGCCAAGTCACCCGTGCTGGAGAGAATGCTAATCGAGACCTGGATAAATGATGATACTGCCGAGCAACTAATTCAGTCTCTTGGCAAAACATACGGATTGGACGTTGTGCTAGCAAATTTCCACGTGCATCACCTTATGCAAAAGTTGTCTGCAACGTTGAGTATGATCACCGTTTGGATTATCTCTTGTAATGAGGCTTATGACATGTACTAATATGCTATGTTGTTCGGATTCTCCAAAAATATCGACGGGTGCGTGTCCTCAAAAATATTGCATTTTTTGGAGGATCCGACATGCACCGGTCGATATGTTTGGAGAGTCCGCACAACATGGCTGATATATGACTATTTATTTCTGTGTTATGTTGTCCCCTAACTCTAGCAGCACTAAAATGGAATTTTTTTGTTATTATTAACCTTGATATTTGATATGTTAGTTATTCAATCTAATTTTCTTTATTGAGTTTATTTTCTCTTTCATGACATAATGTGTTGTTCCAGTTAACTGATAATGCAAATTTGGCTTTCTACTATTACTGTTCATTTTTATTTAATGGCTTTGGATAAATTAGGCTGCATGTCAAAGCATTCAATTTAGGGAATAATCCATTAACGCATATATTGCAGTTAGACAATATTAAGGTCAATAGGCATTTCACGAAGTGTGAGTTAAATTTCTTTCGTCTTAAAAACAAGAAGATTTTTCGTAAACCACGGTAGTTTAGAGCATAATAATTATAATTTGCCTAATTACCACTTGTAGCTGCTGTTCAATTGTTACAAACTTGTATCAATTGTATTCAAACACGCAATGATTATAGCCTGTGTCAAGTGTATTCATTCGCGCAACAAATATTACATATACAGAGACGTATCCAGCTAACAACTATCCAAACAAGCTGTTATTTACTTTTTAAGATTTTTGAATCCTCCGGGTGAAAATCGTGCTTCCGCCACTGCCTGCTACCTCCCATAGTACTAGGTGACAGATAGGAAGGAATCACCTAGTATATTTTGCTTCACCTGGAATTTGAATTTGAGACCTTCTCTTTCTTTTTAGGTATTTATTTTTCAGTTATTGAATGAATTGAGAGTGTTTGAGCAATATATATTATACTAAGATTTCATCCTTCATATTTTCCAATGTTAGTAGATAAAACCACCTAAAACCAGATCGAATTATATCTCTGCAGTGATTACTTATTTTCTGATAAAAACTACAGGTCACTCTCCTTTTCTTTTTTTTTTTTCAATTGTGATTTTTCCATAGCTCAAGACTATGCTAATTGTGGGAATAAAGCTAATAAGCTTATTTCAAGACTATGATAATTGTGAGAAAAAGACATTAGGTGATTTCTTCCTACGAAGACAAAAAAACACTAGGTGATTTATTCTCATCTACCCCAACTTTGGTGAGTAGAGTAACCTATTAATTTTTTCTGGTAGGAGATAGCAGATACACTGTGGAATTAGTCGAGGTGTTGGCAAGCTGGTCCGGAAACCACAATTATCAAAAAATAATTATAATTGTGGGAATAAAGCTAATAAGCTTATTTATTGATTCATTTAGTAGTAAAACTATAAGGTTTGATGCCCAATGTTGCCAAAGCTGTGGAAAATCTACTAAGCTGATCTTGTGTTTGAAATATGCCAAAATATTGGGTATTATTTTTTCTCCTATTTTTGTTTTGTGAGTTTCTAAAGCTTATAACGGGCAAAAGAAATTTTTTATTGTTTTTGTTTACCAGCTTTTAAATTATAGATCTTAATAATACCCTAGATTAATGAAGTATTTATGTAATGTATTATTGGAAGGGGAGCCTTGACATATCTGGTAAAGTTGCTGCCGTGACCTGGTAAAGTTGCTGCCATGTGACCAGGAGGTTACGGGTTCGAGCCGTGGAAACAGTCTCTTGCAGAAATATAGTGTAAGGCTGCGTACAATAGACTCTTATAGTCCTACTCTTTTCCGGACCATGTACATAACGGAAGCTTAGTGCACCGAGATGTCCTTTCTTTTACGTAATGTATTATTGCTAGCAGCCTTTTCCTTTTTTTCTTTCAGTTGTTGCATGTTGAGGTTACCTTTCTTCTTTATTTTCTTGTTTACTTTTCTGCAGATTTTTTTGGAGATTATTGTTTCAAGATGTCTCCTAAGGGCGTAAAGCGTGGTTGTCAAACTGCACCTTTGGATATACTTTGCAGCCTTCCTGAGAACCTAATAGATGATATTCTTATGCATTTGCCTTTACGAGATGTTGTGAGGACGAGCATCTTATCAAAGAAATGGAGGTATAACTGGCGCAACCTTCCAGAATTGACGCTTGATCTAACAAATTTGAGTACAACAGAGGACTTGATACCCCCTAAATTTGAATTTGCCAACATTATCTACCACGTTTTGACACTTCATACTGGACCAGTTACTAAGTTTTGCCTCTCCTTTAGTTCTAATCTGATACCTTGTCCTAGCATTGATAACTTGATATATTTTCTCTCTAGAAATGGCATCCAGCATCTTGTTCTTAAACTTCCGAGCAGCGGTGGCCCTTACACATTACCTTCTTCACTTTTCACATGTTTTCGATTGAAGCATCTCACTCTCCAAAATTGTTTAATGCTTCCTCCCCCATCCTTCAAAGGATTTGAAAAGTTAATTAGCCTGGAATTACGTGACGTCACAATTTCATCCAAATCTCTTGAAAGTTTAATCTCTCATTGCCTGTTGCTCGAGCAGTTGGTATTGCATATCTCACGTTTAACACGCGTTGAAATTAATGCGCCTATGCTGATATCCTTCTGACTTCGTGGGCAACATAAGTTCCATCCACTTAAAGTATATCCCTCTTCTAGCAGAACTTTCAGTTGTGGATTTGGAATGGAATGGGGGGAAACAAAAATGTGATATTGCCAAGTATTTCGAGTCTTTTACTGCTCTCGAGCATCTCAAGTTGGATATAGATAGTTTGAGGGTAAATCTGCTTTCAACACTTAATTCTTATGCATTTTCATAGATGTAATCTCTTTTGGGCCTTTATTCATTCTGTATTTTCTTCCTAGTTCTTGGCTGCAGGAGGCGAGGAATTGCCAACAAGGCTTCCTTTTGATCTTAACTCTGTCAAAAGTCTTTGCCTAGGTGGTTTTTATTTTGACTAATCGGATATGGTCTCTTGTGCTCTTTGCTTGATAAGAAGCTTCCCATATTTACAATATTTGGAAATCCAGGTTCTTACTCATTTGCCTCTTTCCTTTCTCTTTCTTGTTTTCATACTTTTATCCTCAATAAGTTAGAGAGTTGGGGCTGATAATCTTTCTTAGGTTCATGATGTAGATTATACTACTCCAGCTCTAAAATCTCTTGAAGTGGAAGCGTTCTCAGATGTCACATTTAATCACCTCAGGGAAGTTAAGCTAACAGGTAGTATAGGCTCAGAGCCTGAGATGCAGCTTATCAAGCTTCTGTTAGCCAAGTCCCCCGTGCTGGCGAGAATGCTAATTAAATCATACACATTATGCTATGATGCTGATGAAGCACTCAAAATATCCACTCTGCTAAACTCGTAGAAGTTGTCTATGATTGTTATGATGACTAGTCTGTGTCATTAATGAATTTGTTATTACAATTGTAAGGGATTTTACATTTAACGCCCGTTCTTGACTAATCTATTCAATAAGATCTACAACATGAATTAGTATGTGGTTGTTTACCTCGCAGTTATTTCAAAGATTTGCTCTGTATTAATCGTCAACTTGGTCACTTTACCAATGGCAAACCTGAAGCCTTTTCTCAAGAATTTTATGTATAAGGTGGAGCCACGCCGATTTAATACTATTAACTGTCCCCTAGCTAGTAGCAGTGATATGAAATCTTTCCTTTAGTATTTTCCAGCATGGTATTTAATATTTTGTTTACTTAATATTCATTTATCTGATGGAGTTTGTTCTGTTTTTCATGGCATTATGTATATTTGGTTCCACTGGACTGATTTTAATATATTTATTTATAATGTCTTCAAAGTCATATCGTTTACTTTACTTTTATCAATTAAAGTAAGAGTCATTAAGTATTTACTTTGTCAACAAATAAGTGGATCAATATTAATTTTTGTAGGTCACGCGTTCGAGCCGGAGAAACAGTCATTAAGTTGTCTATATCATACCCCTTGAGGTATGATCCTTCCCCGGACTAAACTGTGTATGCAAAATACGTTGTGCACCTGACTGTCCTTTAATATTAATTTTTATAGGAAAATGGATCTGCACCAATTTATAATGAACTAGTGAATCTATCGCGCAAAAAAAGAACTCTTATATTTAGAAATGAATTGTTTCCAACATTTAGATGGTTAAAAGTATAAAATAATAGGTTGTGAGGAGCTATTTTATTTATGCCCTAGTTCTTTCATATCATATTTGGTTTAACAAAGTAAAGGAGAAACATAAATAAAAGAGAAATCCATTTATTTATTTGTTTCGTATGAGAAATTCAAAATTTATTGTGTTGGTTGTTTGGTATAGTGGGAAAAAAATAAAAGAGCGGGTTTCTCATATGAGTCTAATTTAGAAGTAAGATAAAGTTTGAAAGTAGTAAATAAAGGAACTTCTCTTCAATTTTTCTTGTGTTTAGCTTCTCAACAAAAAAAGGTCGTTTTCCCAGGTTTCAAATTTTATCCTTCCTTTTTTTCCCCACCTCTATCAAAGATGGTTCTAATTCATATGACTATATGATATTCAGTAGAAATTTATTTTAAGAAAATTTAGTTCTCATTGCATCTCTTAGTTTTGAGGTTTTAACCTTTGGGATTAGATTAATGCTTTATTAGAACATTCATCAATAGCAACAGAAAATCAGTAGCAATCAATATTTGTTCCCAAAAGAACAATTGCTTGTTGTTGGCCAAGAAACCAAAGTGTTTTTCATACCTAAATAAAAAAATCTCAAAAGAAAGAAAGTCTATTGTGTTTGGGTAGAAACTAAACTATTCAAACACATTATTTTCAAAAATTTGTTGAAATTTTTCCTTCTTTCTTTAGTCGAGGGTCTATCGGAAATCGCTTCTTTTACATCTTATCCTCTCTAGATCCTACTTGTGGGAAAATTCCCACTGGGTTTATTGTTGTTGTTGTTGTTCTAGAAATTTTTCCAACAAAATATTTTCAAAAATCTGTCCAAATAATAAAAGAAATACTTATATGTGGAAACGGTAAACGGGCAATAGCGCGTGTTTTCAAATTGTTTTTCCTCCTTGTTCTTTATAATTTCTTCGAAAAAACATTTTCAAAAAGTTCTCCAACGCTAATAGAACAACACTTCTGTCCAGACGGTGATTGAGAAAACAAAATAGATATTATCATGTGTTTGTTCTAAATAGTTACTTGCTCCTTATTCTAATTAATACTACAGTATATATTTTGGTTCTCATTTTCTTCACCTTTTTTTTCCTTTGTCTTTTCATTTTGATATCCTTTCTTCTTACCTGTTAGTACCCGTCATTTATTAAGAAAAAATTAAAATCACTTCTCTAAATACATGAAAAAACCTTTTTCCTTCAAAATCAAAATAACGTCCTAAAAGTATTATGTCGTTTCATAAGATCATTTCTGTCAATTAAAATGTTTATCATTTTCTTTCATATATGACCAACAAAAGCAAAAGGGTAGAAAACGAAGAGACAACAATGTCTGAAAATTCACTTGGGCGAGAAAAGAGAAGAATGTTAAAGTATAAAGAGAAAAAATTGTGGGGTCCAGCCCATAAATTAAGGAAGACAGCTTTCTTCCTTTGTCTTCTTTTTCTAAAATGGCATCCACCGTTGTTTTTGAATTGCTTCAAAGTCATCCTTTGAATTTTTTTTTTCCTTTCTTTTGATGTGACTGATGACATTTGTAGGGGTATAGAATCTCTATAAATAGAGAGCTTCCGAGCCATTTGAATTACACCAACAAAGAGAGAAAGAAAGAGTGAGGTTTCACAGACAGAGTATAAGAAAATAATCTGTGAGAAAAATAGAGAGCGAGTGATATTGTAGTTGAGGTGGGAATAGCAAAAGAGGGTTATTTCTTTTGAGTGTTGTAGTGGTCTTTGGAATATTTTACTCGGACCTACAAAGTGTAAAATTCCTTACTATAGTGATATCAGTTGCTCCTCTCGGGGCCATGGTTTTTTCCCTCATTAAAAGGGTGGTATCGATTTTACTCTTTTATTCTTGTTAATTACCGTATCTCAGTGCTACATTATTATTCCGCTTTTATTACCGTGAATATTATTTCTGTGGGGGTTTATTCCCAACATTTGGTATCAAAGCACAAGTTCTGCTCGTTCACTAGAATACTATTCACTGTCGGTAGTACTATACTCGGTAAAAAATAAAAATGTCTGGAGTAAAGTACGAGGTAGCAAAATTCAATGGAGCTAACTGTTTCTCAACATGGCAAAGAAGGATGAGGGATCTGCTCATCCAACAAGGATTACACAAGGTACTAGATGCTGATGCCAAAAAGCCTCATACCATGAAAGCTGAAGATTGGGTTGACTTGAATGAAAGAGCTGTTAGTGCAATCAGGTTGCACTTATCAGATGATATAGTAAATAACATCATTGACGAAGACACTGCACGTAGAATTTGGACAAGGTTGGAAAGCCTATACATGTCCAAAACATTGACAAATAAATTGTACCTGAAGAAGCAGTTATACGCCCTACACATGAGTGAAGGTACGAATTTTTTGTCACATTTAAATGTGTTTAACGGACTAATCACACAGCTTGCCAACCTCAGAGTGAAAATCGAGGAAGAAGATAAAGCCATCTTGCTATTGAACTCGTTGCCATCTTCGTACGATAATTTGGCAACAACCATCCTACACGGTAAGACTACTATTGAGTTGAAAGATGTCACATCGGTTCTTCTACTCAATGAGAAGATGAGAAAGAAGCCTGAAAATCAAGGGCATGCTCTCATCACAGAAGGTAAAGGCAGGAGTTATCAAAGGAGTTCGAGCAACTATGGCAGAACCGGAGCTCGAAGAACCGATCCAAATCAAGAGCTAGAAATTGATACAACTATGATCAACCAGGTCATTCAAAAGAGATTGCCCAAATCCAAGGAAGGGCAAAGGTGAAACAAGTGGCCAGAAGAATGACGACAACACAGCCGCCATGATGCAAAACAATGATAATGTTATCCTGTTTATAAATGAGGAAAATGAATGCATGCACCTGTCAGGTCCAGAGTCGGAATGAGTGGTTAACACAACGACATCTTACCATGTCACCCCGGTAGGAGATCTTTTTTGCAGATATATAGCAGGTGATTTCGGCACAGTGAGAATGGGTAACACAAGTTACTCAAAGATTGTGGGGATTGGTGATATTTGTATCAAGACAAATGTCGGATGCACATTGGTTCTAAAGGATGTGCGGCATGTACCTGATTTGCGGATGAACTTGATCTCGGGAATTGCTTTAGACTGAGATGGATACAAGAACTATTTTACAAATCAAAAGTGGAGACTCACTAAGGGATCATTGGTGATTTCAAAGGGAGTTGCTCGTGGCATGTTGTACAGGACAAATGCAGAAATATGCCAAGGTGAATTGAACGCGGCACAAGATGAGATTTCTGTAGATTTGTGGCACAAAAGAATGGGTCATATGAGTGAGAAGGGATTGCAGATTCTTGCCAAGAAATCACTCATTTCTTATGCCAAAGGTACAACGGTAAAACCTTGTGACTACTGTTTATTTGGTAAGCAACATAGAGTCTCATTTCAGACATCGTCTGAAAGAAAATTGAATATACTTGATTTAGTATATTCTGATGTTTGCGGCCCAATGGAAATTGAATCAATGGGCGGTAACAAATATTTTGTTACTTTTATTGATGATGCTTCATGAAAATTATGGATTTATATTTTGAAAACCAAAGATCAGGTGTTTCAAGTTTTCCAGAAGTTTCATGCTCTAGTAGAAAGGGAGACGAGTCGAAAGCTAAAGCGTCTCCGAAGTTACAATGGAGGTGAGTACACTTCAAGGGAATTTGAAGAGTACTTTTCAAGTCATGGGACAAGACATGAAAAGACAGTTCTTGGAACCCCACAACACAATGGCGTAGCCGAGAGAATGAACCGCACCATCAGACAGCCTGTTACCTGATCAATAGGAGTCCATCAGTTCTGTTGGCGTGTGACATCCCAGAGAGAGTTTGGACCAACAAGGAGGTGTCCTACTCGCATCTGAAGGTGTTCAGTTGCAGAGCTTTTGCACATGTACCAAAAGAGCAGAGAACAAAGCTGGATGATAAATATGTTCCCTGCATATTTATCGGATATGGAGATGAAGAGTTCGGGTACAGATTGTGGGATCCTGTAAAGAAGAAGGTCATTAGAAGCAGAGATGTAGTCTTCCGAGAAAGTGAAGTTGGAAATGCTGCTGATATGTCAGAAAAGGCGAAGAATGGTATAATTCCTAACCTTGTTACTATTCTTTCTACTTCTAACAATCCCACAAGTGCAGAAAGTACGATCAACGAGGTTGCCGAGCAGGGGGAGCAACCTGGTGAGGTTATTGAGCAGGGGGAGCAACTTGATGAAGGTGTCGAGGAAGTGGAGCACCTCACTTAGGAAGAAGAACAACCTCAACCTCTGAGGAGATCACATAGGCCAAGGGTAGAGTCATGCAGGTACCCTTCCATAGAGTATGTCCTCATCAGTGATGAGGGGGAGCCAGAAAGTCTTAAGGAGGTGTTGTCCCATCCAGAAAAGTACCAGTGGATGAAAGCCATGCAAGAAGAGATGGAATCTCTACAAAAAAGGGCACGTACAAGCTGTTTGAACTTCCAAAGGGTAAAAGACCACTCAAATGCAAATGGGTCTTTAAACTCAAGAAAGATGGAAATGGCAAGCTGGTCAGATACAAAGCTCGATTGGTGGTTAAAGGCTTTGAATATAAAAAAGGTATTGATTTTGACGAAATTTTCTCACCTGTTGTCAAAATGACTTTTATTCGAACAATTTTGAGCTTAGCAGCTAGCCTAGATCTTGGAGTGGAGCAGTTGGATGTGAAAATTGCATTTCTTCATGGAAATTTGGAAGATGAGATTTATATGGAGCAGCCAGAAGGATTTGAAGTAGGTGGAAAGAAACACATGGTGTGCAAATTGAATAAGAGTCTTTATGGATTGAATCAGGCACTAAGGCAGTGGTACGTGAAGTTTGACTCATTAATGAAAAGTCAAACATACTTAAAGACCTATTCTGATCCATGTGTATACTTCAAAAGATTTTCTGAGAATAACTTTATCATATTATTATTGTATGTGGATGACATGTTAATTGTAGGAAAAGACAAGGGGCTGATCGCAAAGTTGAAGAGAGATTTGTCCAAGTCATTTGATAGAAGGACTTGGGCCCAACACAATAAATTCTAGGGATAAAGATAGTTCGAGAGAGAACAAGTAGAAAGTTGTGGCTATCTTAGGAGAAGTACATTAAACGTGTACTAGAACGCTTCAACATGAAGAATGCTAAGCCAGTCAGCACACCTCTTGCAAGTCATCTAAAGTTGAGCAAAAAGATGTGTCCTACAACAGAGGAGGAGAAAGGGAACATGGATAGAGTTCCTTATTCTTCAGCACTCGGAAGCTTGATGTATGCAATGGTATGTACTAGACCTGATATTGCTCACACAGTTGGTGTTGTAAGCAGGTTTCTTGAAAATCCTGGAAAAGAACATTGGGAAGCAGTCAAGTGGATACTCCGGTACCTAAGAGGTACCATAGGAGATTGTTTGTACTTTGGAGTATCGAATCCAATCTTGAAGGGTTATACAGATGTTGATATGGCAGGTGACATTGATAACAGAAAATCCACTACTGGATATTTGTTTACATTTTTAGGGGGAGCTATATCATGGCAGTCGAGGTTGCAGAAGTGTGTCGCACTCTCTACAACTAAAGCGGAGTATATTGCCACTACTGAAGCTGGCAAAGAGATAGTATGGCTCGAATGGTTCCTTCAAGAGCTTGGATTGCATCAGAAGGAGTATGTCGTCTATTGTGACAGTCAAAGTGCAATAGACCTGAGCAAAAACACCATGTATCATGCAAGGACGAAATATATCGACGTGTGATATCATTGGATTCGAGAACGGATAGAGGATGCGTCTATGCAGGTAAAGAAGATCCATACAAGTGAGAATCCTTCGGATATGCTGACCAAAGTGGTACCAAGAGACAAGTTTGAGCTATGCAAAGAACTTGTTGGCATACACTCAAACTAGAACCTCCGGTGTTACCTCCTTCAGGTGAATGAAACTGGAGGGGGAGATTTATGGGGTCCAACCCATAAATTAAGGAAGGCAACTTTCTTCCGTTGTCTTCTTTTTCTAAAATGACAGCCACCGTTGTTTTTGAATTGTTTAAAAGTCATCCTTTGAAATTTTTTTCCTTTCTTTTGATATCACTGATGACATTTGTAGGGGTACAGAATCTCTATAAATAGAGAGCTTCTGAGCCATTTGAATTACACCAACAAAGAGAGAAAGAAAGAGTGAGGTTTCACAGACAGGGTATAAGAAAATAGTCTGTGAGAAAAAATAGAGAGTGAGTGATATTGTAGTGAGGTGGGAATATCAAATGAGGGTTATTTCTTTTGAGTGTTGTAGTGGTCTTTGGAGTATTTTACTCGGACCTACAAAGTGTAAAATTCCTTACTATGGTGATATCAGTTGCTCCTCTTGGGGCCGTGGTTTTTTCCCTTATTAAAAGGGTTTTTCCACGTAAAAATATTGATATCGATTTTACTCTTTTATTTTGTTAATTACCATATCTCGGTATTACCTTATTATTCCGCTTTTATTACCGTGAATATTATTTCTATGGGGGTTTATTTCCAACAAAAATTAATACCCCACTTCAGTTCCATGAGAATTTTAAGTGAAAATTTCTTGTTCAACTTACCCATTGTTGTCTTGTTTTCAAGATGCCATTTTTTAAATATTTCTTGTCCCCTTAGTTTAAAAATTGTCACTTAAGATTCTAGCACAATGAGACCTTTCCAGAACATCCTATGAAAATTGATCATCAATAAAGAGATGTTAAGAATGTAAAATATTTTTTATCCAACGCAAAAGCATCCAAATCAAGCGGGAGTTTGTGATAGTAATCGTATTAGTGCACACTTGACAATTTATAAAAAGATCATTGGGTTGACAATTTATAAAAAGCCACAAGTATGGTTTGCAATCCTTTAGCTTCGGTCAATTGATTTTTTGGATTTTTACAAATTTGTTTTTAATTTTATGACCCTATCTTTTTTTTACACATGAGAAATTTACTTTTAATGTAAAGAACCATGATGTACAAATAGCACGAAATGACATGGTCCAATTAAAAGCTCCCATATAAAGTATTGCAAAAGTTTGTGTATTGCTGGAAATATCTCCTATTTCGTATTTTTCAAAGAGCTTCTTGTCCTATAGAAAAAGAGAATAAGAAATTACATATTTTTAAATAAAAAACATTAACTTATAAAAATCTCATAGCAAGAATATGGAAATTTGCATGAGAGAGAGTATATGTGAATGCAATTATTGGACATTCACATTGAACCAAAAAAGGAATGCAATTATACTTCTCATTTATAAAGACACATCAGCCTTATAATTCTTGGACATTCTTGCACTGAACTAACAGAAGAACAAACCATACCATCAAGAAGTAATTAACTAAGTAAATTAGTAACTATGGAAAGATCAATTTACTAATTGTACTTTCAGACATAACATCTATATAAATACAAACTTACAGTATATCTCAATCAAATTATGTAAGAAGCTATCAGGGTCAATTGATTTTTTGGATCTTTACAAACTTGTTTTAGTTTTTTGACTATCTCTTTTTTGTACATGGGAGATTTTATTTTACACGTAAGAGATCTCTCTTTTACACATAAGAGATCTAAAAAGGTCATTTTCTTAAATTCAAAATTATAAAAAGACATGGTGTACAAATAGCCCGAAGCTATCAAGTGAAGAACGATAAGAAAGTATGGAAAAAGATAATAAGGTTGTTATCTTATATATTAAAAGGAATTAATTTATTTTGAAAACTATTTAATTAGTGAAATGCTCCCTTAAATCAGAGATCAATATTTTCATGTACACGTCTAAAAAAAATTGAAATCAAAGAAAGAAATGTGAAAAAGGAAAAAGAAAATTAAAAAAGGCAGTATACCTAAGAGTCTATTTGTGTGCAACCCAATCTGTGTAATTTCAGAATTGGGAAAAAATATAGAATTAATATTGAAAACTCTTATCGATACTACATTTACTTTGTCGGTCACATTGACATTTTCGTGGACACGGCTCAACCAACAACGGCTGACGAAGAAGGAAATCTGAACTGAAAAACTGTGTACTTACCCTGTGAGGAATTTAATTGTTAGAATATCTATTTGAACCCTATAATAAGATATTCTTTTCTGCTTTATTGGACTTCTATGATACCAGGAACGTGAATCACGATTTTTATATTTTAAAATCTAATTTGTTATTAATAAGACTTGGATAAAAGAGAAAAAAAAATGAAGAAAGAAGATCAGATGTATTAGAAATTGTTGAGCCGCCAGTCACCATATATAGCATATTTGATCTTCAGCAAGAACCGATCGAGAAGCACAGAAGGTACAAAAACCCTTAGAAGAAAAAGTCTATCGTTCTCCTGAAAAATCAAATATAAGAATTAGTAACATAGATGAGAGAGAGAGAGAGAGAGAGAGTTATTTCATAGACAGAATCATACAAAGTAGAACAAATAAATTTGAGGAATTCTTTATTGTCTTGGTACAAACACAATCAATGGCGGTTTTTTGAGAATTTTTGAGAAACTGATTGATTTCTCAGAGACATTAATTGAGGATTTCTTCAATTTCGGTACAGAAGTGATTGCTTTTTGTAGGACTTAATTGCTTGTTTAGGGGCGTTACTTTTGTTTGGAATTGTAACTTGTAAGAGTACCATAATTGCTCTCTTAATAATCGCCTGAGGTGGTAACTTTTGGAATTTTTTAGAAATAGTAGAAAGTAGTAAAAAATAGGATAATGATATGGCCCATCCTCTGTGTAAATACCTTGTGCTCTAGGCTGCCCTTTAATATTTCTTTATAAGCAAATGGATCTGCATCAATTTATAATGAATGTCCAGATTCCATTCTTACCCTACTTTATTTGCACTCTCTGTTTCAAGTTTTAATTCCAGCTTTGAATTTTTAAATTAATTCTATGGGAATGAACTTGGGAAGTTCAAGAAAAAGCCCTTTGAGTTACCCAAGAAAAATGTCCATTAATTGCTCTGCTTGTAATAGAACAACTATTTGTAGATCCTCACTTGATGTTCAATAAAATAGAATTGTAAAATATTTCAGAGAAGAAGTATGAGTCAATGCGATTTAGCGAGAAATGTGAGGAAATCTACCATTATTAGTGACTTACCAACTAACATACTACACAGAATACTTGAGCTTATGCCCATTAAATATGTTGCTAGAACTAGCATCTTATCGAAGCAATGGAGAAAGTTATGGTCTACACAGCCACACCTTTTGTTTGGTCCCCTCTTTTTCGGGTATGTATCTAATATTGTTGGGGCTTCTCCTGCAAGCATAATCCATAAAATTCTCATGCAACATATTGGACCTATTCTAGGGTTCCATCTAATCTCGAAGTTACACGAACTGTCACAGTCAGATGTGGATCAATGCATCATCTTTGTCTCGAATCATGGTATCCAGAAGTTGACTCTAGATTTGGCCAACCATGAGAAGTATGCATTGCCTTATACCATATTCACTTGTTCAACGTTGACACATTTGAAGCTCTCAAGGCATATCTTTAAGCTGCCTCAGAATACCCAATTCCCTAATCTTGTTAGCCTTCAGTTGGAACATTCTGCTCTTGATGGTCATGTAGGATCGAACAGAAACATTCTTCTTCTGCCATTGCTTGAGACCTTGGAGTCAAGATTTTGTGTTGATGTTGATCGTGTTTATATATCTTCTCCAAAGCTTGTGAACTTGTCTATCCTGAGAAGCTATACAGTAACATTTCAGTGTTTTAGTTTGAACCCAATACTTAAACGCATTACGCACCTTTGGTTGGATGGGTCATCCCTAAAGGTAAGACTATTAATGCCTTGCTTTGTTTTTTAGTTGCAGTATTTTAATTTGTAATAGAGTAACTAAATCTCAGGTGTTTTTCTTATTTTTTACAGAACTTAGGGTCAGTTCCTGTGCCAGATAGACTTGCTCTACCACTAAAGCTGCAAAGCTTGAAAATTAGTGATTTGAAGATTTCTGTTAAACATATTTCTTGTGCGCTTTGCTTACTGCGGAATTCTCCCAACATTTATAAACTTGGCATAGATGAAGTTGTGAAGGTAAGACATACACTACAACTAAAAAGTGTAGAATGGTTTGTATTGGGAAAAAATCTGAATTTACATTGAAGGTGACGTGACATGACACGAGAACTGGTCAAATGGTCAAAAATATGATGGCCAGTTAAGAAGCACGAGTGACAACAGATACGGGGAAAGGAAAGCAACATAGGTGTGGACCGTTACTAAAATAGGTACGAGTCTCGTACCTATTCGAGTCATTTAAAGACCGAAGATCGGAAGAAGTTGAAGATACGAATCTGATGACGTAAAAGAGTCTAAATACAGCATTAAGTATCAAATACGTTAGAATATTTGAATTAAATAGAAATGATTGTGTATCGTTTATTTTAATGTCATTATTGCTCATAATTGTCTCATTAAGACAAAGACATTACATCTTCTCCTAGAATCAACTATAAAAGGAGAAGAACTCAACATCTGTAGAGACACGAAAAATACTATTGAGATCTTACTGAAATACAAAACTATTTACTGCTTTACCATCATTCTCAAAAATATTTTATTTTCGTCTCCTGATTATCAGTAACCCGAATTTCTTTTTAGCTTTGACCAAAGACTCAGATTTTTAGTTAAACAAATTGGTTCCGTTACCGGGAATCTGATAATCTTTTCTTTTAAGCTATATCTTGTCCGTTGTTATCACCATGTCAAACAACAACACCGACAATAACAGTAATAACACATTGGGAAACCATGAAAATCAAATCCATCAAAATCAAGGTGACGTGGTTCCCTCCCCTCCAAATTCACCACGTCAATCTCGTGAAGGCACTCTCGTTACTGAATCCCGTGCTGATCAACAAGAACAATCTGAACACTTTGAAGGAGGTACAAATGAAGCTTTACAAAAGCTAATTGATGCACAGGTCGGCAAAGCTCTTCAGGCTCTAGTTAGTCGATTGCCTGCTTCACCACCCACACCAACTCCTAATAATAATACATTGGACAATCCCCGTTCTGGTCTTGTTAATTCTGAAAATGGAGGAACCACCAGTGAACCACAGGAAGGGGGACCAGGTAATTCAAATAATTCCTATTTGCAAAATTTAGTACTAACCTTGCAGAAACAGATTAAGGAACAAAATGAGCGTATTGAGCAAATCCCTGGAGTTCCGCCTGTAATAAAAGGAGTAGACATGGACAAATACTCACAACAACCTTGGAAGCCAAGTGCTGCTCCCCTTCCAATTCCGAAAAAGTTCAAAATGCCTGACATCCCGAAATATGATGGTACTACAGACCCACGTGACCACGTGACTGCATTTATAACAGGCGTGAAAGGCAACGACTTGACCAAATAAGAAATTGAATCAGTACTGGTCAAGAAATTTGGAGAAACACTCACCAAGGGTGCATTAACCTGGTATTCTCTTTTATCTGAAAATTCTATAAATTCTTTTGCTGAGCTTGCAGATTCTTTTATTAAAGCACATTCGGGAGCACAAAAGGTTGAGAAAAAAATGGAAGATATTTTCAAAATCAAACAAGGGGATTCGGAGTTGCTTAGAGATTTTGTTGATAGATTCCAGCATGAAAGAATGACTCTACCCCGTGTGCCTGACAACTGGGCTGCAATATCATTTGCGAGTAATTTAAATGACAAAAGTTCTGAAGCCACAAGACGACTCAAAGAAAGCCTTCGAGAATTTCCTGCAACCACGTGGAATGATGTTTACAACCGGTATAGTACGAAGCTGCGAATTGAAGAAGATACCGTACCTAAATTTCATCATGAAGAAAGGAGTGGTTCCAGAAGATCAGAAACCGAAAAAAGATCAGGTAAAAACAGGTACGATCCATATATGGGACCTGCAGGAAAAGACCCACGGTCAAAACAAGATAGCCAGCAATATGATCAAAAATCGAGGAACAGGGACTCTGGTTCTTCTTCGAAATTCAGGAATGATCGGAACAGACAAGAGTCACTAGATGATGACAGAAGTTTAAAGGCACGATTCGGCGGATATAATTTTAATGTCTCTACCTCCGAGCTCGTGGCTATTTTGAGAAGCATGGGAGATAAGGTACGGTGGCCAAAAGAGATGCAATCAAATCCAAATAGACGCAATCCAGATCATTGGTGCGAATTTCACAATGATCACGGGCACAAAACTTCAGAATGTAGATTCTTACAGAGTGAAGTGGATCATCTATTGAAGCAAGGGTACCTCACTGAGTTATTTAGTGAAAAAGGAAAACAAGCCTATATAAAAAATAGGCAAGAGCCACCAAAGCCTCCTTCACCCAAGAGAACAGTGAATGTGATAAGTGGGGGAGAAGATATTCACGGCATAACCTACACAGCCTCCAACAAGGTTTCTAAGGTAACAATTACACACGGGAAACGGGTGCGGCAGGTTTTAGAAAATGAAAGTATTTCGTTCGATGATGCAGATACAGAAAGAGCAATAACTCCACATAATGACGCTCTGGTAATATCTTTACTTGTACATGATACTAATGCAAGACGAGTTTTGATTGATCCAGGGAGTTCCGTAAATATTATACTACTAAGGGTATTACGTGAAATGCAAGCTGAAGACAAAGTGATACCCAAGGCGCACACCTTGTCAGGCTTCGACAATTTAAGTGTGGTAACAAAAGGAGAGGTAATTCTAACAACTTTTGCTACAGGTGTTGTTAAAGAAATTAAATTTCAGGTAGTTGATACGGAAATGGCCTACAATATGATCATGGGGAGACCATGGATACATGATATGGATGTTGTCCTATCAACTCTATATCAAGTTATTAAATTCCCATCACCATAGGGAATTTGCCAATTTCGTGGGGATCAGCAGACAGCTAGAAGTATCAACGCTGTAATAGGAACGAGCACCGTAAATAAAGAAAAATAGCAATTACAGGAAGCAGTTGAAGGTGTAAAAGATCAAACTTCAGCTGAACAAGGAAAGACATATTTGGACTCGAGGCTTGATACAATTCAGGAACCTGAAGAAAATAAAAGCATCAAAAAAACAATTGAAGAACTCGAGGCAGTGATACTATTTGAGCAATGGCCTGAACGGAAGGTTTATGTCGGAGCCAATTTAAGCTCAGACATGCGAGGTATGATAATTGAATTTTTAAAAGCTAACGTAGACTGCTTTGCTTGGTCCCACGCTGATATGACAGGGATACCACCGGATGTGATGACTCACAAACTCAATGAGGACCCCTCTTTCACACCAATAAAGCAAAAGAAAAGAAAGCAAGGTGCTTTCAAGAACCAGGTGATCCAGGATGAGGTCCAGAATTTATTAAAAATCGGGTCGATCCGCGAGGTAAAGTATCCTAATTGGTTAGCTAACACGGTGGTCGTACCCAAGAAAAATGGTAAGTGGCGCGTTTGTGTGGATTATACCGATCTAAACAAAGCCTGTCCAAAAGATTCTTTTCCTTTGCCGCATATAGACCAACTAATTGATGCAACCGCAGGTCATGAACTTTTAAGCTTTTTAGATGCATATTCGGGATATAATCAAATTAAAATGGATCCTAGTGATGAAGAAAAAACTTCTTTCATCACAGACAGGGAGACTTACTGTTATAAAGTAATGCCCTTTGGTCTCAAAAATGCTGGGGCAACCTATCAAAGGTTGGTCACCAAAATGTTCCAAGAACATTTAGGGAAGACAATGGAGGTATATATAGACGATATGCTTGTCAAAACCCAGCAGTCTCATGATCATATTTCTCATCTATCTGTTACATTTGATATTTTGCGAAAATTTAATATGAAACTCAACCCAGAAAAATGTGCATTTGGAGTTGCATCAGGTAAGTTTTTGGGTTTTCTTGTTTCTAACCGTGGTATTGAGGTAAATCCTTCTCAGATCAAAGCAATAGAAGAAATCTCTGATATCCTTACTAATAAAAAGGAAGTCCAAAGACTAACGAGAAAAATTGCAGCTTTGGGGAGATTTATTTCCAAATCCTCAGAAAAGTGTTTTAAGTTTTTATCTGCACTCAAAAAGCAAGATCATTTTGAATAGAATGAAGATTGTCAACAAGCCCTTAGAAATTTGAAAGCTTATTTGTCAAAACCACCGTTATTGGCAAAACCAAAGGTGGGGGAAAAGCTTCTCATCTATCTGGCTGTATCTGAAGTTGCGGTAAGTGCTGTTTTAGTCCAAGAGGACCAAGGTAAACAATCTCCTATTTATTATGTAAGTAAGTCCTTATTAGATGCTGAGACACGATACCCACAACTAGAAAAGTTAGCATTAGCTTTGATCATGGCATCTAGAAAATTAAGGCCTTATTTTCAATGTCATCCCATTATTGTAGTTACTGCTTTTCCGCTTCGAAATATTTTGCATAAACACGAACTTTCAGGAAGATTAGCAAAATGGGCTATAAAACCAAGTGAATACGAAATCATTTATCAACCCAGGACCACTATAAAATCTCAAGTACTAGCTGATTTCGTGGCTGATTTTAGTTAGGGGATGCATTTAGAAGCAGAAAAAGAATTACAAGTTTTTAATGGTACAAACCCGGGGACTTGGGTTTTATTCACTGATGGTTCATCTAATGTAAAAGGGGCAGGCCTAGGGATAGTCCTCGTACCACCTACGGGTGAGACTATTAGACAGGCTATAAAATGTCACTCTATAACTAACAATGAAGCAGAGTATGAGGCTGTAATTGCAGGTCTAGAATTGGCACGAGAACTCGGCATAACACAGATTATAATCAAGAGTGATTCTCAACTCGTGGTCAATCAAATGCTGGGGACTTATACAGCCAGGGAGACGCGAATGCAAGAATACCTCGCAAAGGTACGAGAGTTAATAAAGCAATTCAAAAATTGGAAAGTAGTGCAGATCCCAAGAGATGAGAATGTAGAGGCAGATGCTTTGTCTAATCTCGCATCTGCAGCAGACGTAGCAAACGATACAAATGCTTCAGTCATACATTTATTTCATTCCGTTCTCGAACCTGATAAAAACAAGATAAATTTTAATCATTTAACATGGGATTGGAGAAACTAAATTGTTGCCTTTTTACAGCACGGTACCGTGCCTAATGATAAAGGAAAGGCTCACACGCTTCGCAAAAAAGCTGCTCGATATTATTTATATCAAGGAAATCTTTATCGAAAGATGTTCGGTGGACCACTAGCAAGGTGTCTCGGACCCTCTCAAATAGAATATGTGATGAGAGAAGTACACGAAGGACATTGTGGAAATCACGCAGGGGGGAGGTCACTGGTAAGAACATTAATTCGTGCAGGATATTATTGGCCTAAGATGGAAGAAGAGGCAAACAGTTTCGTGTCCAAATGTGATAAATGTCAAAGATACGGCAATAATATGCACAGACCAGCTGAGTTACTACACCCTGTTATAGCCCCGTGGCCCTTTATGAAATGGGGAATGGATATCGTAGGTCCACTTCCACAAGCAAAAGGTCAGGTAAAGTTTCTACTTGTACTCACAGATTATTTCACTAAATGGGTAGAAGCAGGAGCATTTAAACAGGTACGAGAGAAGGAAGTTAAAGACTTCATATGGCGAAATATAATATGCCGCTTTGGAGCACCAAAGGAGATCGTATGTGACAATGGACCACAATTCATAGGAGCTCAAATCACAGAATTTCTTCGAAGTTGGCAGATTAAAAGGATAACGTCTATGCCATACCATCCAGTGGGTAATGGACAAGCAGAATCCACTAACAAAGTCATTATCAACAACTTGAAGAAGAGGTTACAGGATTCAAAAGGTAATTGGCCTGAGGTGTTACCTGGAGTATTATGGGCTTATCGTACAACGACAAAAACAAGCACTGGAGAAACACCATTTTCAATGGTTTATGGTGCGGAAGCCTTAATTCCAGTTGAAATAGGTGAACCAAGCACACAGTACGATCGAGCAACGGAGGAATCTAATGATGAAGAGATGCGGGTCAACCTTGATTTGCTTGAAGGAAGAAGAGAAGTTGCATTGATAAGAATGACAGCACAAAAGCAAGTAATTGAACGATATTACAATAGGAAAGCACGCCTCAGATTTTTCAAAATTGGGGACTTCGTGCTTAAAAAGGTGTTCCAATCTGCAAAGGCTGCTAATTCAGGAAAGCTAAGTCCAACGTGGGAAGGACCATACAAAGTTCGTGACATTGCGGGAAAATGAGCATACGAGTTGGAGACAATGGACGGCAAAGTTTTACCCTCACATTGGAATGCCGTCCATTTAAAGAGATATTACTTTTGAGAAAGTACCCACGATCAGGTATCACCATGTTAAAATTTCTCTCTTGAATTATTAATGTTTTACTAACGATTTTTAGATGCTAGGCAAAAACCCTAACTCGTGCCAAATGATGAGTCACAACCTGCAAGGCAAAATGGAGTATTCTTAATTTCCCAGCCCAGGGTTACAATTAATCTGATGGAAATACACACGAGTTAGGCAGTCTTCATCTATAATTGCACCTCCGAGTCCCGTATATTTTTCTGTTTCAGGAAAAGGGCCAAAGTAAAAGAAATAAACAAGTGCTCGAGGCTTCATACTTCATCGCTCAAACACTTGGGGGACTACATATTATACACAGATATGTGTAGAAAAACAGATATGAATATCGAACAAAAGTCGGCCACAAAGAAACAAGTGTTGAGAAAAAGTTACGAAGTCTTCAGCATTCATGAGAACAACAGAGTCATCTCTCAAACTCATAAACAAAGTCACCTCTTAAACCCTTCTTAATATATAAAGATAGGGTCATGACTATGTACTGAAACAGGTTATGAAGAAAAACCTTGTTTATTCTATGTTATGTACGAATCTGTTACAAGAAAAATAGTTACGAGAAAGTTGTATATGTATTGTAATACATGTAATAGTCAAACACTTGTTAAAGTTCATGAATAACAACTTGCCAAAGTTGTTTCATACAAAACATGTGTATTCCTATTTCTTTCATCGTATTATAATACCATTATGAAGTTGAGACGTCTTCTTCATTAAGTGTCGATAAAATGAAAGGGCCCTCTTTTATAAGCCTCATGTTGATAATCCATGAGAAGAATCATAAAGCATTTTAAAAGGATAAAAATGCTAAGCTATTCTATAAGTCCTAGATAAATAGGCAAGAATAAAATATACAGAAGTACCGATAAAACTTCTTAATATAAAAAACTAAGTACAAACATAGTCAGCAAAATATTTGTTTTTACAAATGCCCCATTATGATAACTGGGGACTTCATCAAAAGATCCCTTAAAGTTGCCAAGGGATAACACCACCAATTAATAAAAACAAAAACAAAAACAGCAGTAAAGTTTGAAATACATTCAACTAGTCACTGAAGGGGTTGGAACATCAGAAGTTGCAATTTCATTTTCAGGGGCAATCACAGGCACGATAACAACTTCTGAGGGAGCAGTAATAGGAGCAATTTCAATTAGGCTTGGAATGTTAAAATCACCGAGGGAAGCAAGAGTCACGGGAGCTTCATCTTCCATGGACTGTGTCATAGAAGTTTCACCCTCGGGAGCCGGAATTGCAACTCCAATTGCCGCAGTAGCCACTTCTTCATTTAAAAGCTCTTCCATTCCAGGAGCGTCAAGTGCAGGAGAAGGAGTATCAACAGGTTGTTGACTTTTCTCGATAGTGTCTAAGACTTTGGCTAATTCAGATTGCAAATCAAAGCTTTCCTGAGCAGCTTCTATCAAAGCATCACGGCGAGATTTCAGGAAAGCCCAACTTACATCTATGTTGAAGTTCTCCTCTAGAAGTCCATACTCTCTTTCCCACATAGCAAGATCGTTCTTCAATATTTGGTGTTCAGCTAAATGGGAATCAAGGGAAGCTTCAAGGGAGGCATGAGAACTCTTCAAAGCTCGAATCTCGTCAGAGGAGGTCTGTAAGTTAGCTTGATCTTGAGTCAAGCTTTGCACTAATTCTCCTGAATACTCTTCTTTCTTGGCTAAAAGTGCCTTAAGCTCCCTGACTTCTTCACTAGCCTTTGATAATTGTTCTGACAAAGAGCACTCCAAAAGCTCTTTATCTCTTTTAAATTGGCTTGAAGAAGCCTTGGCAGTTGCTAGTTCAGAAGTCAAACCACGCTTTTGTTGCTCCAGGAGATTTCTACTTTCTTGCAACTCCTCTATGGTCCCCTGAGCATTCTCAAACTGTTCTTTCCAATTAGCTGCTTCAAGCTGGGCTCCCTGGCTATTTCCTCGGCCTCATGGATAGATTTTTCAGACTCACGGGTTTTTCTTTCCAGAAGGGAAATTCTTCCCATCAATTCTGTACCAATGAGGTTAGCCTACAGAGACAACTCATAGAAATGAGGATTTGTAGATTAAAAACAAAAAACTTGTTGGTAAAGGAAAAATACCTTCAAAGTAGAATGAACTATGTCATTCATCAGAGTCAGGCAGTTGTGGCTCTCCATCTTCTTCTTCTCAATATCTCCGATTAGAGGCTCGAGCTAAACATCAGCTCTACCAGTCTTTCTCAAAAGGCTATGGCTGGCAGGAACTTCAAGAGTAACACTTCTCATAGCCATGGTTCCACTGCTAAAACCCGCCTCTGTATGCTGAACAATGGAAGGAGGAGTAGAACAAAAGGTAAACACAGCAGCAAGAGTCATAGGAGTCAAAGTAGGGATGGAAGGAGAAGATGTAGAAACCAACACAGTAACGGAAGCAGGTGCAGTTGAAACTGGCAAAGGAACGGAAGCCCTCAAAGCTGGTAAAGAAATACTATCGGTTGGCAAAGGAATGGAGGAAATAGGAACGAATGAGGAGAGAGGAGCTTCATCAAAAATAGAGCCGAGCTCGCCACTCTCAAAACCACTATCAAAAAGACGCTGAGTTGATTCATTAGTATCTCTTGGCACGGTGCCCTCGTCAGAATGAATCAAAACAGGCTCGGTGGATGAGGTTTGAGCAGGGGTATCTTCAATTTCATCACTATTAATAACTCGTCTCCTAACTCTTGTCCTGGCAATTAAAGAGGTATCTTCCTCTTCCTCATTCTCAGAACTTTCTCCTATAGCTTTCCTTTTGGGAAGCGAAGCTCGAGCCTTGTTCAAATCAAGTGCAACATTAGCAGACATGCGAATGACCATAGCTATATCAGCTGCCATTCCTCTAACACCAAATCCTGATTAAAAGAAGGATACATAATCAACATTGAGAAAAAGGTGCTTAACATGTAAAAAGAAAAAACGTGTAAAAAGGGACATACCATGTGTTTTCACCTTCCAGCCATGTAAAGAAGAAATTGATTTCCAAGTTCTTTGATCCTTAGGAGCAATTTTCAAAATTGAATCTACCCAACCACGGAAGTCATGAATAAGTTCCACATCTCCCATGGTTGCTACAAAAAACCAAAAAGAGACGAAGTTAGAAAAAGAATCGGAATTCTCAAAAATAGGTGCGGTAAATAAAAGGAAATTTACGTGCAAAATTCCACTTCTCAGGGAAGGGAATATTTGTTTCACCAAGAAAGTCCATCGTACATACAACAACGTAACGGGTATACCATCCACGATCTCTGTCATCTTCAGGGCTTACCAAAACCTTTTTGCTTCTTGCAGTTAAGGTAAAAACCCCATGGTGCATTAAATTGGGATGGTATAAATGAATAAGGTGAGAAAAGGTGAAGTTGACATTGGCTTTGGCAGATAAGTATCTCAGACAAGCCACTGCTCTCCACACTAGGGGACCAACTTGGGCAAAACAGATTTTAAAGAAACGGCAAAAGTCAATAATGACTGGGTCAACCGGAGGATTAAAACCCAAAGTAAAGGAGTAAGTATAAACAAAAAAGTAACCACTTCTAAAGGAAGAGATTCTTTGATTTGGGGAAAGAATTGACATTCGAAGACTATTGCTCCAGTTACAATCCTTTCTGATGGTAGGAATTGTAAGCTCGGTCACTAATGAAGGATAAGTGTCAGCTTTTTCTAAATTTACAATTTGCTTCTGAAGATCACTCCCAAAAGACAAATCACTGGGAACAATTTCATCGACTAAAGGTTCTTGAGAAGAATCTAGGATTTCTTTATATTTAGAAGAAGGGGTCTTCGGAATAGAACCCCCGATACTAGAAGAAGAAGAAGCAGGACCAGATAAACCATCACGAGCGGACCCTAGGCCCAAGCTCTGAAGCCTACCTCTTCTGCCTCTCCAATGTCTTACGGGGGCATTGGGGAAGTGATCGAGAATTGGAACTTTTCTAGGGTTAGGGTTTGGAGATGACATTGTTGAAGAAGGATGTACTAAAGGGGAGAGAAAATACAAGTAAGTAAGAAATTGCTTGTTGAAGATCATGAAGAACAAGGTAAACGAAAGAGGGTTAAAAATGCTTATAATGACAACCGTCAAACTTAGAAGTGTAATGATGGAAAGCCTATAATAAAGGCAACTATCATTTCGTGAATAGTGTAAATGAAGAAGTCTCGAAAAAAGGGTGTAGAATTGCAGAACCAATCAGAAAGTGACACATATGTAAAGCATTAAATAGAAGGGACAATTGAAGCGTCAGTATTGTCATAATATTAATTACGGCAAAAATTCCCTTTTTATGAAGATCCACTTTCCAATTATTTAATTGATAAATAAATGGAAAGTGGGGGGGACTATCTGTATTGGGAAAAAAAACTGAATTTACATTGAAGGTGACGTGGCATGACACGAGGACTGGTCAAATGGTCAAAACATGATGATCAGTTAAGAGGCACGAGTGACAACAGATACGGGAAAAGGAAAACAACATAGGTGTGGACCGTTACTAAAATAGGTACGAGTCTCGTACCTATTCGAGTCATTTAAAGACCGAAGATCGGAAGAAGTTGAAGATACGAATCTGATGACGTAAAAGAGTCTAAATACAACATTAAATATCAAATACGTTAGAATATTTGAATTAAATAGAAATGATTGTGTAACGTTTCTTTTAATGTCATTTATTGCTCATAATTGCCTCATTAAGACAAAGGCATTACATCTTCTCCTAGAATCAACTATAAAAGGAGAAGGACTCAACATCTGTAGAGACACGAAATACTATTGAGATCTTACTGAAATACAAAACTATTTACTGCTTTACCATCATTCTCAAAAATATTTTATTTTCGTCTCCTGATTATCAGTAACCCGAATTTCTTTTTAGATTTGACCAAAAACTCATATTTTTGGTTAAACATGGTTAGTTTAACACTCTTTTGTCGGAAATTTATACTGAGTAATATGTCAAATATATTACTATTTGTACAAGTATTTAGATCATGTGCTATATGATTTTTCTTTAGGTTGATGAGACAGTGAGTCACACAACGGAATTTTTTTCTTATTTGTTGGAGGCACAAAACCAAGTGAGTGAAGCTCTGAGCATGATTCGAACAGTGAGGTTAAGTAAATTCAAGGGGACAAGGACTGAAATGTGCTTAATAGAAGTTATCCTCTCCAATACTCCAAAACTTGAGAGGTTGATCGTCGAACAAATCCAGAAAAGAAATGCGACAAGCTGTAATGAAGTTTTGAAGGAACTGATAAGCTATTCTCGGGCATCGCCAAAGGCAGAAATTAAGTATTTAGAATGATTCCAGTGGCTAGAGAGGTAAAGTATCTCGAATGGCTGGCCAATATGGTGGTAGTTCCTAAAAAGGGAAATAAGTTAAGAACATGCGTAGATTATAAAGATTTAAATAAGGAATGCCCCAAGGATTCGTTCCCATTGCCTAACATCGATTGTTTGATCGATGCCACGGTCGGCCATGAGACCTTCACTTTTCTCGACGCCTACATGAGATATAATCAAATTCAGATGAACCTCGGGGATAGGGAAAAGACTTCGTTCATCACAATGTACAGTACATATTGTTACAATGTAATGACCTTCGGGCTGAAAAATGCAGGAGCTACGAACCAAAGCCTAGTTAATAAAATGTTCAAGCATCAAATAGGCAAATCCATGGAAGTTTATATTGATGACATGCTAGTTAAGTCCCTACGCGCAGAGGACCATTTGACTCATTTGCAGGAGACATTCGATATCCTCAGAAGCTACAATATGAAGCTTAATCCTGAGAAATGTGCCTTCAGAGTGGGTTTAGGCAAATTCTTAGGCTTCATGGTGTCAAACAAGGGAATCGAGATCAACCCTAACAAAATCAAGGCCATCAAATATATCACGGTGATAAATAATGTGAAGGTCGTGCAACGGCTGACAGGGCGAATAGCAGCTTTAGACCGATTCATATCAAGGTCATCAAACATGAGTCATCATTTACTCAAGAAGAAAAACAACTTTGAATGGACTCTAGAATGCCAATGCGCCTTGGAGGAGTTGAAGCGATATCTAACTCACCCGCTTTTACTCCACATAACAAAGGAAGATGAAACGCTGTATTTATACCTGGCCGTATCCAAGATAATGGTAAGCAGTGTGCTAGTTCAAGAAAAGCAAGGTACACAATTCCCTGTTTATTATGTAAGTCGGACCCTAGGAGATGCCGAAACCAGGTATCTACACCTAAAAAAATTAGCTCTTGCATTAATAAGCGCATCACAAAAATTGAAACCTTATTTTCAATGCCATTGTATTTGTGTTTTAACAACATATCCTCTTCGAAGGATATTGCATAAGCCCGAACTATCGGGCCGATTGGCCAAATGGGCCATTGAACTCGGGGGTATGATATCGAATATCAACCCCGAACGGCTATCAAGTCCCAAATTCTGGCGGACTTCGTATGGACCCTGTTTACTAATGGCGCCTCGAACGTGAGAGGATCCGGGCTTGGTATAGTTCTAAAGCCGCCTACGGGCGGCATAATCAGGCAATCTATAATAACTGCAAGATTGACTAACAACGAAGCTGAATATGAGGCTATGATTGCAGGTCTAGAATTGGCCAAAGGCCTAGGAGCTGAAATCATCGAAGCAAGATGTGATTCCCTCCTGGTAGTAAATCAGGAAAATGGGAGCTTCGAGGTCCGATAAGACAGGATGCAAAGATACTTGAACAAAATTCAAGCCACATTTCACCATTTCAAAGAATGGACTTTGGTCCACATACCTCGAGAGCAGAATAGCGAGGCCGATGCTCTCGCAAACTTAGGACCGTCTGTCGAAGAAGAAGACCTACTCCCCGGGGCTGTTGTTCAGCTATCCAAATTAGTGGTCAAGGAAGGTCATGCTGAGATCAACTCCACTAGCCTGAAACGGCATTGGAGAAATAAATACATTGACTATTTGAAAGATGGGAAACCACCCACGGACCCAAAAGAATTGAGGGCCCTACAAACCAAAGCAGCCCGATTCTCGCTCGATGAAAATGGGACTCTGTACAGAAGAACCTTCGATGGCCCTCTAGTAGTATGTCTAGGGCCAGGAGACACATATTATATACTCCGAGAAATCCATAAGGGCACCTGCAAAAACCTTTCTGGCGCCGATTCCTTAGTCCGAAAGGTAATCAGGGCAGGCTACTACTGGGACAGCATGGAAAAAGACACCAAGGAATTCGTCCGAAAGTGCAACAAATGCCAGAGATTTTCCCCTATGATTCACCAACCCGGTGAACAACTACATTCGGTCTTATCGCCATGGTCGTTCATGAAATAGGGGATTTTCTCTCTAGTATATGGTGTCGAGGCTTTGATACTAGTGGAGGTTGGAGAGCCAAGCGCCAGATTCCGACACACCACCGAGAGCTTGAACAATAAGGCCATGACTGCGGCCCTCAAACTATTGGATGAAAAGCGAGAAGTTTCACTGGTCCGAATGGCCGCCCAAAAATAAAGGATCGAAAGGTATTATAACAGGAGAACAACTCTCCGACATCTCGGGGTAAGGGACTTGACATCTCGGGGTAAGGGACTTAGTCCTAAGGAAAGTCACTCTCAACACCCGAAACCCTAATGAAGGAAAGCTAGGCCAAAACTGGGAAGGACCGTATCACATCCTCGGAGTGATCGGCAAAGGGTTCTACAAGCTCGGTACCATGGAAGGCGAACAGCTTCCAAGCAATTGGAACATATCAATTCTCAAACATTACTACTGCTAAGGTGTCCGATGGAAGACTCAAAAACACCCCCGGGCTCGAGGACCTTGGGTTCTTAAAAGCACACATTGTATTCTTTTCCTTTGATCGGATTTTGTCCCAAGTAGGGTTTTACCGGCAAGGTTTTTAACGAGGCAACACCTATATGCTACCTAAAGAAAACTCGACTAGTATTCAAGGCTTCTCTTCAATAAACCTCGAACACTAGGGGGAATCCCCCCGAGAGGTCACCTCCTCGGAGAAGCCAGGATGTGCTAAATAGGGTCTCGATAGGAAAATGATGTATCGGGCCAAACGGTCGAATGAACCGTGTCCGTATAGAATAACTGAGCCCTTGACAGAAAAAAACATATATACTTGTACCAAGTAACCAAAGAATATTTCCCCCTCTATCAAAACATTTTACGATTCATAAAAGTATGCTACTTTTACGAGAAACGGCTCCAGTGCCAGAAGTTTCCCGAACACACGGGGACTGACGCAAAAAAGTCGAAGCCACATGACCTTCGAGTTGAAAGCTTTAAACTCGTAAGCACTCAATGAGGAAGCACCAAGTTTACAAAAAGAGCGGCTCCAGAACCAAAAAACTATCAACGTCTCGGGGACTTTCATCAACTGTCCTCCCCTCGAGCAATAAGTAACTTATCTGTAAGACCTCAAGCAAGAAATGAACCACACTTGTGCCAAGTCACTTATCTGTAAGACCTCAAGAAAGGCATGTTACAATTTGAAAGACCTTACAAAAGGCATAATCCTGATCTTAAAGTTAAGGCTATATATCCGAATTTATAAGACCCTTAAAAAGGCATACCCTCGATATAGACACCGAAACTACTTCACTCGAGGAATGAAAGGCTCTGGCCAAACACAATGACTATGGTCACAAGGCTGTACCAGCCAAACTAACGTGACTCGAGGACGCCCGACCGTCGTTATAAAATCACAGGCCTTCAATTATTTCGAAAAAACTTCAAAAAGAACCAGCTAATCAGGTTACCCTCGGCATAAGCAATGGAGCTTCGATCATATCAACTCCAAAAAAAAGGCTTTGAAACAATTCATCCATCGAGCAAAACCTCTCAAGGTGCTCATTCATCACTACACAACGACTCACAATTAAGGTTCTTATTGAGTCGTCGAAGATTCGGGCAAACACAATTTCAAAAAGTCCTTAACGAGGGAAAAACAAAGCCTATAAAAGGTCGTACCAACCTAATGCGTAAGAACCACTACTGCCAGCCCATATGAGAGGTCGTACCGACCTAATGCGTAAGAGCCTAAGGGCCAGCTTTAAATTCAAAAACTTAAGGGCCAATGAGCTCGAGTCGAAACCAACTCAGAGACCGAGCCCAAACAGTTAACTAAAAAAGACTAAAGGCAAACGCGTACGAGCCACTGTCGCCAGCCTAAAATCAAAGGTCGCACCAACCCAACGCGTAATAGCCACTATCGCCAGCCTAAAATCAAAGGTCGCACCGACCCAACACGTAAGATCCTAAGAACCATAACCATTTTCTAGACCTAAAGGTCGGTAAACCCGCGTCGAGGTCCTGACACGGGGACTGGGCCCCGAATGTTCGACCTTCGACTGTTACGAATTGCTCAGCAATAGTGAAAACTCAAGGGTCTAACCCAAGACCGATTGTCAAAAAAAATCACACATTATTCCTGAAAGGCAAAGGGAAAAAGAAGTGATAAAAAAATGAAAAGCCTTCTATATATATTTCTCACAAAGGTACGTTTACAAGGCCTTTAAAAACTCGTACAAGGAAGAAGTCAAAGAGAGCCCTAACTATCGTCGGGTCTGTGCCTTCAATGGCTCCATCAGAGGTTGTGTCCCAACTGTTCCGTTCACGGCCTCTTTCCCTGTGGGGATTCCACCTTCATTCTCATCATCTCCTAAGCCACTGCTCGACACACCTCCAAAAGCAAACAGGGCAGTAGCCTTCTTCTCTAGGGTCTTCACCCTCTCGATCTCGACAGATAAATTAATGTCCCCCGCGTGTATATCCTTGAGAGTCAACCTCCGAGATTCTAACCGAGCATGTTCCATGGCTTGAGTCAATTTCAGTTCCGCCCCCTCGGGCACTCTCCTGGCTTGAGCATTTATTACAACAACATCCTCTTTGTGCAAGGATATGAGCGCCTCGACTTCAGTTTTGATCCCGGATAGCGCATCAACTAAATCAGTATAGATACCTCTATACTTGTCACTATCTACCCTCGCATCATGAAGTTGATGCCCGACTAAGGCCATCTTTCCCTGGAGGGTATCCCTCTCGGATGTTATCTCTCTCACGTGCTATTTGAGTTTGAGAATTTCGGAGTGTCTGGCTCGGAGCTCCTCCCTCAGTAGGTCTTCTTTCTTCTCAAACTGCATGAATCAGATCAAATGTGTCAAAACACTGAGATCTGGCAAACATTCAGACAAAAGCAAACGGAAACTAGGTAACCTGTTCAACAAAATAAGCCTTCTTGCGCTCGTGGCGAGTCACCTCAGCTTGAAACTGGGCGAATGTCTGATTATAAAGCACCCTAGCCTGAAGACATGAAAGAGACAAGTTAGAAAGACAAAGACCAGGACAACGGGCAGAATTTACAAAAGCTACCTGCTCACAAAGCCTGTCCATCTCACTGAAAATGAGTGAGACATCAAGCTTGGGGATTTTCTCGGGTGCAGCTAAAGGCCTTCCAAACGCATCTCTATCTCCGATGGGCACCCCCACATCGGAAGGTTCTTCATTTTGGGCATCCTACGTTTCCTTTGGAGGTAAGGTCATTCTCAGAGGAGAATCACTCACGTCAATAACACTGACGGGATCAATCAGGGTCGTCTCTTGTCCCTAAAGGGCTTCAGAACTGGGTCCCTACGAACCGCCTACAAAATGCGCCTCAGCTCGAGGAATATTTTGGTCGTCAGCCAGCTCAGGGACATTACCCAATATCTCCTTGGTGTCCTCTTCATCCCCAAGGTTGGACGACAACGGCACCAAGTTCCGACTTGGGAGCCACCGTTTTTGCGGTATAAGGGTCGATTGGGTTTTCCCTTCTTTCGGATGCTATCGAAAAATCATTTTTCCCCTCGCCTTTAGCTCGTGGACTCCCTGCTACCCCTGGAGTTAAAACTGATGGCTCAGCCTTAGGTTCTTCCACTTTGGTCTTCTTGGATTCCAAAGGCTCAGTCAACGATTCCCTTTGCCTTTTCCTCCCTTCGTCGGGTTTCAAGGTATCTGCTCCACCAAGCGGTGTTTCCCTCATCAACGGGACCTTCCCCAGACCTGCACAAATGCAAAATGTAAACATAGGGAGTGAGGATGCCATCAATAGCAGTTCTGTTAAAAGGTACAACTACAGTAGGAGTGAAGGCTCACCGTGGTCCTTGGCTTCCCATTGAGCTTGGGACAAATCACGCCACACACGCTTAGCGTATGGGCAAATAGAATCTAGCTGGTCGACCTAGCCTGAGAGGTCCTTAACCGCGCTAGGGTAAACTGCAACGGCTGCATTAGCAGATGAAGTTAGCGCATAGGGAGATGTATCTAAAAAGAAGCAACAGAATGTTAAATAACGTATCTACTTACTTTACATGTTCCACCTATCGGGGAACGACATCCTCTCCACCGGAATTAGGTCCAAAGTCCTAACTCGAACGAAACAACTTATCCACCCTCCGTTCCCAACTTTATTGGTACAAGCAAAAAGGGATGTTAATGCTCGACAATGGAGCTTAATCAGGCCCCTACGGAAGAGTCGGGACTATACATACTGACCAGGTGATCGAGGGTGAAGGGTATCTCCTCAATAATATTCACATAATACCTGATCATGTAAACAATGCACCAGAACGAAGGGTGAATTTGGTCGAGGGTCACTCGATACCATTTGCAGAATTCGAGAATCACGGGGTCTATCGGAGGTAAGGATGGACCCACCGGTCCAAGAGTAAATGGGTAAGTATACACACTAAGAAAGTCGGCCTTGTATATTGTTATATCCTCCTCCCGAGAAGGGATCTCCATAAGCATTGCGTCCCCCCAGCGGCAGTTAGTCTTCACCCTTTCGACATCTGTTATTGAGCTAATATATTGAGACACATGCTTGCATCGTCTCGACTTCAAAGATGATTTTTCGATCTTGAAATCGGAGGTCATTGCAAATGACCCTGGAATGCATTCCCTAATGCGAGGGGGCACTGCTGCTTTGCCTTTAGATGAAAGCAAGGAAGATGTGGCTACACATTCCTGAGGGACATAGGTGCAAGTTTTCGCCATTCTCAAAAAATTTCAGAGGAGAAAAGAAAATTGCGTTTCAAAAAGAGAACACAAAGAAAAGGTAGAAAGGACTCTTTTGGGGGCTTGGTGGTGCAATGAACAATAAAGAGCAAGAGAAGAAGTATTTATAGAGGCCTAACACGCACATTGGAGTAGGCCAAAGGACAACCAACCGTTGTAATCAATTCGAAGTCTTTTGAGGGCTGTGTGTACGCGACCTTTTGGCACCTCATTTTGTCGTACCAATCATTTGGCGGGGCGAGACTACCGTCATGATGGAAGTATCGAAGGGGCAGGAATTCAAGATCATTTCTTATCGTTTTACTCTAAGAAACGCGGGGACTATCTGTACACGGGTGAAGTCGGGAAGCCCGATTTCACGATCATGTGTCTTTCCCTTAGCTTGAAAAAGGCCTTGAAGACCCGGGGGCACAGTTCAAAGTTTCAACCTCGAGGGTTCTTCACACCCGACCATGATGCAGCACGAGTCGATGGTTATCATGGATAAGCGGAAAGTTCTCTAGGCATGTGGTCCAAAATGGCATCACCTACAAGAATAGTACCAGTCTCTACCAGATTGCTAGGTAGTGTGCCAGCTACTTTACTTTATAATAAATACATACGTACTATGATGAGATTCCCTCCTCCTATATAAAGGGGACCTTTACTGTTTTTTGGGACACAAGATACATTCTAACAATATTGAATATACAAGAACATTCTCTTTGCTCTCTAACACATTCTCTCTTGACCCTATTATTTACATTTATTGATTGCATTCATCGTGTTCTACTTATTGTTTTTCATTTATTGCTCATTATTGATCGTAAAGGGCCGCCATCAAATCTATTATAACATTTAATCCTCCATCGACTGCCCTTAGCCGGGTATTCGACTCGACCTCGAAGCCTTGTAAACGCAAGCTTGAGGCCCCGATCTTTAGCCATTCGGCTTGATTATTACATTGTTTTCAAGCTATTATCTTGTTTCTGAATCTTTCACTTAGCACCCATTGTCTAAAAACTATCATAAAAACATATCGTGTATTTTTAGAACCACAAAATCAAATCTAATTGTTATTACCAAATTTTTGTGATAAACAATCCTAAGTACTGTCGACGCCCCCTTTTTCCCTCCTAAAAGAAGGCGAAATCGGGTTTACGACATAATGGGCAAAACAACTCTTATTCCCTTTTGAGGAATCGGGTTATGAAATTTGAAGAGTCGTCACCTAATGATTATAGTGCATTAGGACACTTTTAGAGAAAAGAAGAAGATTTTTTGGAAGAAAACCAGAGTTCGGGTAAGGGCTTGAGATTATCTCGAGGGGAAGGTGTTAGGCACCCCTCAAGATCCACTAGTGTGGTTCCCGGCCATGTTTAATTGTGACTTTAAGAAGAGTAGGAGTAGACAAGCAAAGTTTGCACATAAGAAATATAAACAAGTTGACAATTTTGAAAGAAGAAAGACACAAGTGATTTTTTTTTTGGAAAAAAAGAAAGCTTAGTTTGAGGAAAACGTTAATTTAAATGAAGGAAAAGCAAAGAAAAGGGTCCTAGGTTTAACTATAATATGGATCACTTCGGTGCAATACCCAGCAATCATTCTCACACGAGATATTAGCGCACCGGTCATCATCTCCATATTCTACCCTTCCCACCCCGTAGAGGTTATTTTAAGCGTATGTATTGGTCACGAGTGCTTAGTGCGTGCTATTACCCGTCCCGTCCTATAGGTCCTAGAGGGTATTTAGGACCGTTATTCCTATGAGGTGAGGGCTAGGTTGAACCCTTAAGTTTAAAGGCCAAAATACTAAGCGACATACAAAACAAGAAGGACTTCATATAAAAGATCACACAAAGGCATATAAAAGGCTCAAATATCCCTCCACGGTTAAACACATAATCAGCACGTCTCAATCACATCTTAAGTCTAAGGAAGGGAGAATTTTAAAAGCTGGAGTGTCAGAAATAGGTTTAAAATAAAAGATGAAAAGTTTTAAACAGAATTCGCAGAAAAGAGTTGGACGAAAACGTTTAGAACTTGAGAAAAGGCAGTAGATGCGTAACAGTTTAGGAATCATGAAAAAACATTTGTTAACACATTCATGAGTATATATTAAAATAGTTTTCGGACAGGAGAGAACAGACGTAAAATATGTCTAGATTGCAGAAGTGTGAAAGAGAGCGGTAAATATATTAGGTTTGGACTATAGTCTTGGAAAATTACAGAAGATATAGTATTCAGATAAGTTTAAGAAAATAATAGTCCAGTTCTGGACTAGAAAGGCAATTTTAACAGAAAACATATTTGCACAGATGTGACTAAAAGCAGGACGGAAGTTTCGTAGAAAAATCAAGCGGACCTCAGAGAGGCAAAACAAATTCGGACAGTTTAAAGGGATGCGATAAATTAAGCATGACTCAAGGCGATTAATCAATTTTTTCCGGCCTAAGGCTTGCCTAGGCGTTGTTTTAACCCTAAGAGAAAGGTGGACGTACATGCTTGTTTCCAGTTTTACAGTTAACTAGGCTGGCATTATTAGGCAGAATATACTAACGAAGCGTTCAACAATTGCAAATAAAACCCTAAGTACATGATTTCTAATGCATATAAGAATCCTAAAGCATGGTATCTGAATGCAGTAATTTGTTATTAGCTGATTGTGATCCTAAAATGACAAGTTGAAAGTAAAGAGACCTAGGAGCAGGATTTCTATATGTGAGATGCATGTCCTATACATGGTTTCTATTGCACAAATAGATAAGTAAAATCCCATAGTCATGTTTTCTACCCATACCCTTAACTAAACATACATATCCCTCCCAATTTCACTATAAACCCCCATAGTCTTTACAAATCATTACAACTTAAGCAGTCAAATTACAGTAATGAAGAATAAAACAAGAAGCTACTCTATAGGGAGCCTTCATCCAGGCCCAGACCTCCAACCTCACTTCTTGCGAGCTTCACAGCCTTCACCAAGAGTTTGGGTGCGGCAAAGTTCCCTAGAGGTTTCTTGAGACCCCGGCCAATACCAGGCACCCAAAACAAATCACCCTTGATAAGTGTGAGTGTGTAATTGCCAAGCTTGTGCATCAAAGTTCAATGGGTGCTCAAGGCTCCCAAAGCAATGCTTACACTAAGGGGGCAGAACTTAATTTCTAAGAGTGGTGAGATCGTGACAGAATTAGGAGGAGTTGAGTTGGAAAACAGTTGAGACAGTTTGAGAAAAACAGTAATAGAAGAGTGAAAGAGTTCCTTTGAAATCAATTTAGGATGACCAATTTTGAAAAAACACAGAGTCACACGAACAAGGGCAAGGGAGAGGGAACAAATAGTTTATAATCAAGGAAATCATTCACACACGTATAACACCTCAAAGAGAAGTAATCAAGCATGCTTCAAATCAAGAGCCTAGCTCTTACTGCACCAGACTCCAAACAGAGTCAACCTCAGGAAGAGGTCTTAAGGCTATGGAATAGCCAAGCAGGTCCTGGACACATGCTAATAGTGCACAAGAGTAAGGAAAACATACATTAGGATAGGAAAGGGGGTAGTGAACATGTCAAGTCAGGCTAGGCATACTAATTATCATAAGTACATGCTAATGGAAATAGGAACAGCAGAACCATAAGTAGAAGCACACAAGAAACAAGAGGAAGTGCAACACTAATATGAGCATATTGTTTTGGAGGCTGTGACTTAAATAGAAAACATACCAGTTGAAGCTAATGTAACACAGAGCAGTAGTGAACAATATGACACAGAGAAGAGAGCAGTAGTGTGCAAAGAGAAGTAGAGAGCAGAGCAATAGTATGCAGGAAGTGAGCAGCAGTATACAAGAATGGAGCAGCAGGCAGACCCAAAGCAAACAACACAATAGCAGCCAGCAAAGTGGAAGTGACCAAGATTACTCAACTTTGGCTTGCAGCCAGTTGAGTGACTAGCATTCAACAGGAAAAGTGAGAGACTATTGTATAGAAACAAAGAGCACAGAGATGTTGGTGTGAAAAGAGAGAGAGTTCAGAATATTGAGTGTAAGTGATATGAAATGTGTTCGTTGATGTCTTGCCAAGAGAATGGGGGAGGGGTACTTATAGTACTGAATATGAGTAAACAAACAAGGCAGCAGTCCCTTAATTAAGGGACTAGTATCAATCACAATCCAGTCAGTAGTTGGACTGCCCTTTAATTAAGGGATCCCAAATCAAACGGTAATAATCAGTCATTTGAAAGGAAAGAAATCACAAAGTAAGGTATAATCACATAAGGAAACAGAGTAGCATAAAACATGCAATAAGGACTAAATACATGACCATCTAATTAAGGAAATAGATCAGGAAAATCAATCAACAAATTGGTGTACATATATAAGGCAAAATATCATCGTAATTCTGAAAGTAGTTTTCAAAATAATGATCGAGATTGAAAACATTAGGAAACCAGTATTAATTGAGGAAAGTATCCCATAAATTAAGGAAGAAATTCAAACTATAGGAAAATACGCGGAATCACCATTTGAAAGCAAGTATCACAGTCTCAAAGAGGGTTCGAAGAATCAGTATAAAAATCACCATGCAAGTAATAAGAGAAATTTTAAGTGAAGAACACAGAATGGTAGGGGAATGAAACACTGACAACAAAATCAAAGCAAGGAGCATAGAACTCGGAGACGAACCCAGAAGAACACAAGACAAACAAATAACGCAAACACAAACAGACAAAGTTAGGGTTTCATCAGACTTAAGCAAAATGTTTAGAAAATAGTACTGAGAATCACAAATTAGTACTCAAAATCAAAAAATAAAGTGATTTTGAAAAGGGGTCAGAAGCCTTAGTTTCAAAAAGGGAACAAAATCGTTTAAAACTGGAGTAATCGTAAAGATCGAATAGAAAATAGTGCAAAACATAAAGGTACAAGTTAAAATCGTTAAACAAATAAGAGATTTGAGGGGTTTGGGTTAAGATTAGGGTTTCATAATAAACCAGTGAGAGGGGTAAGAGAAACCTGGTCGTGAAGCTCAAAGATAATGGTGTCTTTAGCATTATCGAACCAAAATCATCGGAGAAAGGCCGGAATCGGACCCCCGGCGAGGCTTCAGCGACCATATTCATGGTGGAGGCTTCTGGGGTTTCAAACCTTGGAGAGAAGCAACGATACAGGATCCATGGTGGCTAGAGGTCAAGAGAAGTGAGGACGGAGCATGGCCGGAGAGGCGATGAAGCTCGTCGGAGAAGGAGGAGGGAACCACAAGGTTCTAGAGAGAAGGGAGAGCATCAGTTAGAGAGAGAGTAAGATAGAGATATAGACCGGTCTCTGAGAAATGAGGGGTCGGGGGGGTAGCCTTAGTATTTAATTAAGGCAATTTGATCTGGACCGTTGATCTCATTTGATCAACAGTTCAGATTGAACCAATACTGGGTCGGGTAAAATCAAATGGGTATGAGTTGTTTGATTGGGTTTAAAATTAGGTTCAAATTGGGCTGAATAGGGGCACAATTTTGTCTAGGATTTAAATAAAATCTGGCCAACTTTTAAATAGCCAATATCTCCAATTTATTTTAAAAACATAACTAAAAATATTCTGAAAAGCAAATTTGAAAACATAGAACTAATTAATAACATATAAATATTATTCTAAAAATATAAGAAATAATTTTATAGTTGTAAAACATAGTTAATTGCAAAATAGGCTATAATTGCAATTATATACAATTTAGCTTTAAAATGCCAAATAAATTCGTAAAAATATGGAAAAATTATATTAATTAAATTTTAATGTAAATATGAGGATAAAATAAGTTATTCACCGAAAGATAATTTTTGGGAATAATTTTGATAATTTGTGATATAAAAATAGGTGATAATTTGGTTTAAAAATCATTAAAATACCAAAACTCATGGGTGTGCTCATATATGCACATATACATTATTTGGGAAGTATTTTTGGTATATATAAAATATATATGGGAAAAATTTGGATATCAACAGCTACCCCTCTTTACCCGAGGAGGATGAAAGAGTTGTCGGGTAAAGATAAGATGGCCAATTTTGACCGAAAATGGCAATTGCAAAACAATTTTGACCGCGCTCTGGTTTCTGAGCTGCCTACATATCCCTGGTTTTACAGGAATCAGGCCATATGTAGTTCAGTAACCATTGACGGAATATGTCAGTGGGGAGTCGAAAAGGCGGAAGCGATAGTTAGATTTGGAAGGGTACTGAAGTTGGATAGGTTGCGGAGGACTGGAGCGGGATCGCTCCTGCTGAGATGGTCGTTTGCTAGCCGGTGTACCTACAAGTGAGAGATGTGCGTATACATTGCGTAATTTAAACGTGATGCAAGTTCCCGTTGGACTATGAGTTCTGTCTTCGGACGGTTAGGATGATGTCCTCGGACTATGATGTCCTGGGCCATGAAGAGCATAAAAGTAAAGATTCACATGTCATAAAATGGTGTTCTCGGTCTATGCAGATGGTGCCTCCAGACTATGATGCCTTTGAACAAGTTGGCGATCTTTCATCCCATGAGAGAGTGGCAATTTTTCAGCCAAATGAATGCAAAAGGTGGAGATCTTTCAGCCAGAGCGAGAATTTAAATGCAGGTGGCGATGTTTCAGCCAGTCGAAAAATAAAAGTGGTGATATTTTAGCCATGCAGGACGGAGACAATGCTTAGTCTCGGAAGGCAGATAGGTAGCCTTATACAATGTGGAGGTAGAGCTTAACCTCGAAAGGCAGATAAATAGCCTTATGCAAAAATGCAGATGGAGACAGAGCTTAGTCTCGAAAGGCAGATAAGTAGCCTTATGCAATGTGGAGGTAGAGCTTAACCTCGAAAGGCAGAGAATAGCCTTATGCAAAATGCAGATGGAGACAGAGCTTAGTCTCGAAAGGCCGATAAGTAGCCTTATGCAATATGAAGGTAGAGCTTAACCTTAAAAGGTAGATAAATAGCCTTATGCAAAAATGCAGATGGAGACAGAGCTTAGTCTCGAAAGGCCGATAAGTAGCCTTATGCAATGTGGAGGTAGAGCTTAACCTCGAAAGGCAGATAAATAGCCTTATGCAAAAATATAGATGGAGACAGAGCTTAGTCTCGAAAGGCCGATAAGTAGCCTTATGCAATGTGGAGGTAGAGCTTAACCTCGAAAGGCAGAGAATAGCCTTATGCAATGTAGGAATGTAAAAGGACGAATAGTAGTAAGTCTTCTTAGTTGATAGACGGTTGCGATATTAAGACTGCTGGGGAAGGTTGGGTGTGGATAGTAACCCTCTGAGGGTTTCGATCCTGAAGAGTGAATGTGCTTTGATCCGTAGCCTGAATTCCTGCATCCAAAGAAAAATCGTGAGTTCTGTAGAGGGGAGGTTAGTTCGTATCCTCTAGCTCTTGGCGTAGTGTATCACGGGGGTAGCGTCGCTAAACGATGGTGATACAAATGATATTTGTGCATGACTTAGTAAATGCAAGTATATATATATAAAAAATGATTTTATTTTTTGATGAACCAACAACTGCAACGTGGTTCAAGACGCGGCGACCTTGCTTGCTCCGGAATTTTGAGGGTCCTCCTCAAAATTCTGCCCCAATTTACTAGGCTGGCGCTGCTGACGGTTGTGTTGGATAACTGAACGCGGAATGATTCCAGAATTTTGAGGGACCTCCTCAAAATTCTGCTCTAGTTTATCGTGTTTGTGCTGCTGAAAAGACTGAAAAACTTACTTCAGAATTTTGAGGGTCCTCCTCAAAATTCTACCCCAGTTCCAATTGCGGGGGGAAGATGAAATTTTTATTAAAATGTGACCGAACCCATAGGGCTGCTTACGTATCCCCTCTTAAACGGGAATCAGGTCAGGCGTAGTTCAAATTACATCACGAAAGAAAAAGCGTATGATCAAATGTAGTATCTTTTCGCTGCGTCTGAGTTGATAGGTTTCAGCCAGACTTCTCCGTCCATTTCTGCAAGAATAAGGGCTCCTCCGATTAGAACTCGATGAACCATGTATGGACCCTGCCAATTGGGAGATAATTTCCCTTTGGCTTCGTCTTGATATGGAAATATCTTCTTCAACACCAGCTGTCCTGGTGTAAACTTCCTTGGTTTAACTCTCTTGTTGAAGGATCTGGACATTCTGTTCTGGTATAACTGACCATGACAGACTGCATTCATCCTCTTTCCATCTGTGAGGGCTAACTGCTCGTAGCGACCTTTTACCCATTCTGCGTCATCTAACTTGGCTTCTTGTATGATCCTTAATGATGGAATTTCTACCTCAGCGGGAATGATCGCCTTTGTACCATAAACCAACATGTAGGGAGTTTCCTCGGTTGATGTGCATACTGTGGTACGATAACCCAATAAGGCAAATGACAACTTCTCATGCCATTGTTTGTGCCTCTCGATCATCTTCCTTAGTATCTTCTTGATGTTTTTGTTGGCCGCTTCTACGGCTCCATTCATCTGCAGTCTATAAGCCGTAGAGTTCTTGTGTCTGATCTTGAAAGTCTCACACATTGTTTTCATCAGGTCGCTGTTAAGATTGGAACAGTTGTCGGTGGTGATTGACTCTAGAATTTCGAACCAACAAATAATACGGTCGCGGACGAAATCTGCTACCACCTTCTTGGTAACTGCTTTGTATAATGCTGCTTCAACCCATTTAGTAAAAAAATCAATTTTTACCAAGATGAACCTGTGCCCGTTTGACGCGGTAGGCTCGATTGGACCGATAACATCCATTCCCCAAGCGGCGAACGGCCATGGTGAGCTTGTTGCATTAAGCTCGTTTGGAGGCACTTTTATCATATCTGCATGTATATGACAGCGATGACACTTTCGAACATACTAGTTGCAGTCTGTTTCCATAGTCATCCAGAAATATCCTGCTCGGAGTATCTTCTTTGCTAAAACAAAACCATTCATGTGCGGTCCGCAGGTCCCTGAATGTTCTTCCTCCAATAACTTGGTCGCTTCCCTTGCATCAACACACCTTAGTAAACCCAAATCAGGAGTCCTCATGTACAGGATTCCTCCGTTGTGAAAGAAATTATTGGATAGTCTCCGAAGCGTGCATTTCTGGGTAGCATTGGCAAGCTCTGGATATTCTCCTGTGGTCAAATACTCTTTGATATCGTGGAACCATGGTTTCCCGTCGGCTTCTTCCTTAACATGAGCACAATAAGCTGGTTGGTCATGAATCTTGACCTGGATGGGATCAATAAAGTTTGTGTTTGGATGTTGTATCATAGATGATAAAGTGGCTAAGGCATCAGCGAACTCATTCTGTGTTCTAGAAACGTAGTGGAATTCCGTCTTTCTGAATCTTTTCCTCAACTCTTGTACATGGTGTAGATAGGGGAGTATCTTGGAATTATTGGTTGCCCATTCTTCTCGAACCTGATGTATGAGTAGGTCCGAGTCTCCGACCACTAATAGTTCCTGAATGTTCATGTCGATTTCTAACTTGAGTCCTAAGATGCAGGCTTCGTACTCGGCCATGTTGTTGGTGCATGGTAATCTGAGCTTGGCGGATACTGGGTAATGCTGACCGGTTTCTGATACCAAGACTGCTCCTATACCGACTCCTTTGAAATTTGCGGCTCCATCGAAAAACATACTCCAACCATCATAGGATTCTGCAATGTCTTCTCCTATGAAATCTATCTCTTCATCAGAAAAATACGTCTTTAGAGGTTCGTATTCTCCTTCCACAGGGTTTTCGGCGAGGTGATCTGCTAGAGCTTGTCCTTTGACTGCCTTTTGGGTAACATAAACAATGTCGAACTCACTTAACAGTATCTGCCATTTGGCGAGCTTGCCGGTAGGCATGGGCTCCTGAAAGATATATTTCAATGGATCCATCCTGGATATGAGATAAGTGGTGTAAGCGCAGAAGTAATGCCTCAGTTTCTGAGCTACCCAGGTTAGAGCACAACAAGTGCGCTCTAATAAGGAATACCGAGCCTCGTACGGGGTAAACTTCTTGCTGAGGTAGTAGATGGCTTGCTCTTTTCTCCCTGTTTCATCATGTTGTCCTAAAACACAACCAAATGCCTCATTCAATACTGCAAGATAAAGCAATAGAGGTCTCTCTGGATCGGGTGGAACCAAGACTGGCGGTGTCGACAAGTATTCTTGATTCTGTTGAAGGCCTTTTGACAATCATCAGTCCATTTAGTGGCAACATCCTTCTTTATCATCTTGAAGATGGGTGCACAAATGACAGTGGACTGAGCTATGAATCGGCTGATATAGTTGAGTCTCCCCAGAAAACTCATTACATCTTTCTTGTTCTTTGGCGGTGGCAACTCATGAATGACTTTGACCTTTGACGGGTCCAATTCTATTCCCCAGTGACTCACAATGAAACCTAATAATTTTCCAGCGGGAACCCCGAATGCACACTTGGCAGGATTCAGTTTCAAGTTGTATCTCCTCAGTTTGTTGAAGAATTTTCTCAAATCTTCCATGTGATCTGCAACTTTCTTGGATTTAATGATGACGTCGTCCACATATACCTCGATCTCTTTATGTATCATATCATGAAAGATGGTGGTCATGGCTCTCACGTAGGTAGCACCAGCATTCTTCAAACCAAACGGCATCATTCTGTAACAATACATTCCCCACGGCGTGATGAATGCCGTTTTCTCTGCATCCTCTTTATCCATCCATATCTGATGGTATCCAGCAAAACAATCGACGAACAACTGCAGCTCATGTTTGGCGCAGTTATCAATCAATATGTGTATATTTGGCAAAGGGAAATCGTCCTTAGGACTGGCCCGGTTGAGATCCCGGTAGTCGACATAGACTCTAACCTTCCCATCCTTCTTTGGTACCGGCACAATGTTGGATACTCTACCACTTTGAGAACCCTGGCTTTGACTTGCTTGGTAACCTCTTCTTTGATTTTCAAACTCATGTCTGGCTTGAATTTTCTGAGTTTCTATTTTACTGGTGGGCATGCCAGATCTGTCGGCAACTTGTGAGCTACAATGGATGTGCTGAGACCGGTCATATCATCATACGACCAGGCAAAGATATCCTCATATTCTTTTAAGAATTCTGTGTATTCTTTCTTTTCTGATGGTGACAAATGTACGTTGATACATGTTTCCTTGACATTCTCTGCATCTCCCAGATTAACAACCTCAGTTTTGTCCAAGTTGGACTTAGGCATGTTCTCAAAATTCTCGACCTCTCTGACAATTTCTTCTGGTATTTCATCCTCTTCTGAATCTATGTCCGTTTGTCGCATTGCCTCATTACAAGTTACGGTCGTTGGTTCATCATCAAGATACGTAATAGTAATGCTGTGTAAAATAAGATAAATGGTAGAGAAAATAAATAAGAGCGAGATATAAAGATAAACTTGGAAAATGCTTTTGATTAAAGTCATAACTGTTTGAAACCTCGAAGCTCTTTTCGAAAGTAAAGACAATGCGGAAAAGTAAAATCAACTAAAAAAATAAAATGCGATGCATATGCGTCGTTTAGCCTTGCTACCCCGAGGCTCTCCGGGCTGCGGTGGTCCTGACTGACCAATTGGTGAGGTGTTCCCCTCGGTTCACAGCTTGAATGGAAGGGCCTTCCTCCTCGAAGATAACACAGCAATCCATATCCTCCCCCAGAAACAGGTTCTTCATTGCTGCCAGTGTCTCATCTTCCTCTGATCCATATATGGCATCAGCTGGCTGAAAGATCTGCTCTAACTGAGGTAGAGGGTGCTCGAGTGGGTAGTAGGGACCGCGCCATGGTGGCGACCAGTGGTTGAACTCTTCCCAAGTATATTCATAACCCAAGCCAAAAGTGGTACTGTGCTTCTTCAACTTGATAGGCTTGGTGATGCCTTGGAGATTTTTGCCAAGTCCTTTTCCGGGCTCATACCCGCTCCAATTCAGAATGCCACCACTTGTCTTTGTCTATGGCGTTGACTCGCTCGATGTGATGATATGTTTCTCCACCTATTCTCCTTCTGCCTCCAATCATCGGGATGGTATGGCGACTATATATGGGGTTGCTACCATCGCCATGAATGATCACCTCTTGGTGATTCCATTCGAACTTCACTGCCTGATGTAGGGTCGATGCTACAGCTCCAGCGGCATGGATCCACGGTCGTCCCAACAGCAAATTGTAGGATGCTGGGACATCTATCACTTGAAAGTCGACGTCGAACCAGGTTGGGCCCATTTGCAAGCATAGGCTGATCTCTCCGATAGTGGACCTTTGGGACCCATCGAAGGCTTTGATGTTGATGGCCCCATCTTTGATCTCATGCAGGCTCTTTCCCAATGTTCTGAGAGTTATCAATGGACAGATGTTAAGGCTGGAGCCTCCATCGATCAAGACTCTAGTGATGAAGTAATCCTCGCATTGCACAGTGATGTGTAGGGCCATGTTGTGACTCAGTCCTTCCGGCAGTAGTTCATCTTCGTGGAAGGTGATTTTGTGGCTTTCCAGTATTTGTCCTACCATATTTGCCATTTCGCCCCCAGTTATGTTGCTGGGCACATAAGCTTCGCTCAATATCTTCATCAAGGCATTTTTGTGTGCGTCAGAGCTCTGTAGGAGAGCTATGATGGAGATCTGTGCTGGTGTTTTGTTCAACTATTCCACGACCGAATACTCCTTAGCTTGTATTTTCCTCCAAAGATCATCGGGACCAGTTTCAGTAGTCCGTCCCGAGGCTTGCTTACTGGACTCAGCTAGGTGCTCTGGAGTGTGAACCCTGCCTGTTCTGGTCATACCCTACGCAACAATTGCTTTTCCCGTCTTGGTCTTTCCTTTCCTCCTTGCTTCAGCTGTATAATCCCATGGTATGGCATTTGAGTGGAACGGTGTTACGTCTGACATTGCTACAGGCATGGGTACCCTCGGTGGTAACACAATAACTTCAAAGGGTACAGGTTCCTTTGGAACCCCAAACTCAACCTCAATTGGCCCGGCCACCTTCGCAGAAGAAGGTACTTCAAATTCGAGAGGTATAGACATGTCCACTTCATCACCCCTGGAGGGCTGGTTCTGTACAACAATCGGGTTAAGTGTGACTATCGGTTTCTTTGGTTCATCATCCTCAGCAATCAATCCTATCGATACCTTAGGGTCCCAGTCATCTTCGATCTCGATCATGTGAATATCCCCACCTCTGTGATCAGGCAGAGGGTTGTTTCGGACATTAGGAGCAGACTCCTTTGCTATGATAACCTTATTGTCGATCAGAGTTTGAATCTTGTCCTTCAACGAGCGACCTCGTCAATGGTGTGACCTTTCATGCCGGAATGGTACGCACAGGTCTTATTAGGGTTGATCCACTGGGAAGGATTTTCTGGAGTTATGGTAGGGATAGGGGAGACGTAACCAACAACTTTAAGTTTCTCATACAGTTGGTCAATTGGCTCTGCGATGGCTGTATATTGTCTGGGAGGTTTGCGGTCAAAATTTGGTCTGGGTCTAGGGAAATTTTGGCGAGTGGGAGGTGATTGTTAGTGAGAGGGTTGGGCATTATAGGTTTGGTAAATAGGTGCAGGTTGAGAGTATCTGGGTAAAGTGGATTGATATGCGGGAGGTGGAGATGATTGGTAAATGGGTGGTGGATTTTGGTAAGAGGGTGCGGGTGTAGGTGGAGGCGACGGGTAGGTGTGGTATTTTAGTGGTGATTTGGCTCCCTGTGCGACCATCACGACATTGACATCCTTCTTCTTGGACGTGCCACCAGACTGTAAAGCCTTGTTGGTGGCCTGCAATGCTTCAAGATTAGTAACCATACCATTCTTAATGCCTTCTTCAATTCTTTCTCCCAGCTTGATGATATCGGAGAATTTTCGGCCCTCGATCAGCATCAACCTCTCATAATATTGTGGGTCTTTGAGCCCGGACGAAGAATCTGTTCATCTGTTCATCTTCTAAGGCCGACCTGACCTTAGCAGCCTCTAATCTCTAACGGGTAGCATACTCGCGGAATGTCTCGGTAGGCTTCTTCTTTAGATTCTGGATGTAGAATACATCCGGTGCATTCTCTGTATTGAATCGGAACCTATCCATGAAATTCGATGCCATACCTACCCAGCTCGTCCATTTCTTGGGGTCCTGACTGATGTACCAGGATAAAACATCCCCCTTCAGGCTTCTCATGAAGAGTTTCATACGGATTTTCTCATTCCTTCTGACTCCGACCGGCTTATCACATTATGTCCTCAAATGGACTCTGGGATCTCCCGTTCCATCGAACATTTCAAACTTGGGAGGTTTGTATCCCTCATGAAGTTCAACATCTGGCTGAATGCAGAGGTCCTCATAATTCAACCCCTCTATGCCTTTGTTTCCTTCCATGCCCTGGACCCGGCTGGTCATCTTCTTGAGTTCTACTGCCAAGTTTCTGATAAGAGAGTCCTTGTCATAAGACTCAGGTGCACTTGATATTGGTTGAGTGTAGTGGGGTATGGTATCTACGTAGATGAGAGTGTTGTAGAGGTGGTTGTTTGTGGTGTTCAATGGTTCAGAAATGAGCAGTGGAGTCTTGTTTGGAGTGTGGCATGTGTTGCAGTGTTGAGTGGGTTGCATCTGTGGTTATGGGGTGTTCTGTGGAGGTGCGGGATTTTGAGCATTTGGAAAGTTGACATCAGGAGCGGTGAGAGAGAATGACAAATTTGCCAAGTTTCGAACTTGATCCAGTTCTTCTCGGAACTTCAATAGTTTCTGCTCAAGTTGGGCAGCAGTTTCCTTAGCAACCGGGGTACCCTGAGGAATCTCAATTCTTTCAATTTCCTTTATGGTGCTTGAATCTCCCATTCTACCTTTGCTCTTGTTCCGGATAGGACTTGGATAAGGAGGAGGTGGAGGGCCCTTGGATATCGTACTGTATGATGATGGTGCAAGAATGCACGAACTAACCTTTGGGGAGGGGAATAAAAATAAAGAAAAACAAAAAAGGTAACAAGTTAGTGCGGGTTATGAGAAGAAAATGTTGCAATATATAAACACATTGTGCAAGAATATAAATCGCGTCCTAATTTGGGTGCCTCGTTGTGCCTGAGGTAGGCCTAGTGACAAATTAACTTGGAGAACTTATAATGTTAAATGCCTCATTTTATTGATAAAAAATAAGATGACTCCAAAGCGACGCTAAATAACGGAAAATAAAATGTCACTAGTGGCCATCGGCCTTATTACATCATTAGAAGCAAAATAAAAGACTCCTAACTACTTGGTCCCAGACGGACCTTCCCCAGATTCGGTATCTTTATCCCCCTCGAACAGCTTCACTAGCTCGCGCAGTCCTAGCAATAGATAAGCTTGGGCCAAATGTCCGCCTGCATTCCCTTCAGTGTTTCGACAATCTTCAATCCTCTTGAGGAACTTTCCTTCTAGCTCCACTAGACCCCGCTCCAAATACCCTAGTCGCTTATTGGCGCTGACAGCCATATCCTTCCATTCCTCGATCAACTTCTGATGGGCTTCTTGTATTTCCCGAAGTTCATTCTCATATTCTCGCATCCTCTTGCGCATTTGATTGTATTTGACTTGCGCTTCAGTTTTCTCGTCAATAATCCTATGACCGTGGACGAATCCTGGACGACCCAAACCAATGTGATCATCTTCCAACCAACCTGTATAGTGTGGCACACACCTGGCATGATACATGTATGGTTCAATAGACTCTCTCCCTAAGACTAGCTTGCAGTGCCACATATGTTGAGCGTGACACCTGTGCGGGCTATCATCATTTTGAAAGTCAGCCCTGAAATGACTCATTTTCTCTATCCTGGGTATGATTTGTCTTCTTCCAGCTTGACTCATGGCCTGGAGGGGGACATAAGGATGAGCCCCTCAGACCAATGAGTATGATGAATGGTGCATCTCGAGAACGGACAATGAACTCCCCTGTTGGGAACCACTCGAACATCCACTGAACTTGCTCTTCTTTTAGATTTTCGAACAGCTCTACCCATCCAGTGGCGTCCACTGGCTGAGCAAATATGTTGGGCATGAAGTTCATTCGCTTTGGGTGATGAAAAGCGATATGGTCATCCCAATCCCTGTGTATGATTTCCTGTCTGTAGTCGCCTTTCTGAAGGTGTTCTATGAGCCAAAGTTGAAGTAGCATATTACAACCCTTGAAATGTGGAGCCCCTTGCTGACACTTTCCCAAGGCTCGATAGATTTCAGCGATGATCATAGGCACTATGCTGAAAGACTGCCCGTCGATTCCTTCCATTAAGGTCTTGGTCACCATGGCTAGTCTGGTGTGGATCCTAGCCTTCTTCATAGGGAAAATTATCATGCCCAAGAAGCAAAACATGAACACAAAGACCCTTCTATGTATGTGTCCCAAAGAAGTGAGGGCAAACTTGTCCATATAGGTGCGATAGGACTTGTTGTGGCCATATCTCTCGTACAAGAAGTCAAATGGTATGTAGGAGTCCTTCAAGCAAGAGAGGTCGGGATTTTTCTTGAGTCCCATCATCTTAAGAAAGCCTCTACTTTTGCGGTTTTCCGGCATAAGCAAACCCGGAGTCTCCCAGGGGATACCAGCTAGGCCTCTATCTCTTCTAGCAAAGAGGTCATTTCCAAGTCTCCGAAACGGAACACTGATCGATCACTATCCCAAAACAAAGTGACAGCCTCAATGATCTTGTTGTTGGGATGGATTTCCAGAAGTGAGGGCAAATTCCCTAAGTACTTGCGGACGAGGGTTTGATCGTTTCCATGAAGATCTTCCCACCAGCTTAGCAACTTGGGTGAATGTTGGATACCATACTGAATCTGGGGACCTCGTGCCTCATTTTCTACAAAACAAAGTGTTAGGCCCTTAACCCCACCAGACTCGACTATTTGAATCAATAATTAGCAAAAGACATTTAGTTCTCCAAATAAATGCACATAACGTGGAGGTGTCCGTTTGGGTTTCAGGAAACCCGATGGACTTTGGTTTAGGCTATCTTAAGGAGTCATTATGTGGACAACATAACTGACTCGGCTAGGGTTGACCATGATGCATGAACAGTTTCAAGGGAATATGGTTTCTACTTTTTGAAGTGCTACACAAGGTACCCTTGAGCGGACAACTCAAGAGGGAAAGGCGTGGAACCGTCGACTACACCGTTGATCGACTGGTTTTACCGCAAATATGCCTTTGCCAAATTTAGGGGGTTTATAATATCGGAAGGGCGCAACCACTCATTATAAGCATTGCTATAGGATTTGTTTTGGCACGAGTGGAATATGATGTTGAGGAATGCAGTAATAATAATGAGACAAATTGCATATATTTTCACGTTCATAAAGTAAAGATTACAATAAATGCTCAGTAATTACAACAGAATTGAAATAATAAGGCAGTAAAAGAAGAAATTAAAAGGAAAGAAAAACATGAAGAGCCAAGTTAGTATTTTGATGAAATAATTAAAGACAGAAGGTAAATGCAATTAAGGAAGCAATAAAGTCACAAAAGCACGTAATGGTAAAAGCCTTAAAGGTTTCCCCAGCAGAGTCGCTATGCTGTCGACGCCCCCTTTTTCTCTCCTAAAAGAAGGTGAAATCGGGTTTACGACATTATGGGCAAAACAACTCTTATTCCCTTTTGACGAATCGGGTTATGGAATTTGAAGAGTCGCCACCTAATGATTATAGTGCATTAGGACACTTTTAGAGAAAAGAAGAAGATTTTTTGGAAGAAAACCAGAGTTCGGGTAAGGGCTTGAGATTATCTCGAGAGGAAGGTGTTAGGCACCCCTCAAGATCCACTAGTGTGGTTCCCGGCCATGCTTAATTGTGACTTTAAGAAGAGTAGGAGTAGACAAGCAAATTTTGCACATAAGAAATATAAACAAGTTGACAATTTTGAAAGAAGAAAGACACAAGTGATTTTTTTTTTTGGAAAAAAAGGAAAGCTTAGTTTGAGGAAAACGTTAATTTAAATGAAGGAAAAGCAAAGAAAAGGGTCCTAGGTTTAACTATAATATGGATCACTTCGGTGCAATACCCATCAATCATTCTCACACGAGATATTAGCGCACCGGTCATCATCTCCATATTCTACCTTTCCCACCCCGTAAAGGTTATTTTAAGTGTGTGTATTGGTCAGGAGTGCTTAGTGCGTGCTATTACCAGTCCCGTCCTATAGATCCAAGAGGGTATTTAGGACCGCTATTCCTATGAGGTGAGGTCTAGGCTGAACCCTTAAGTTTAAAGGCCAAAATACTAAGCGACATACAAAACAAGTAGGACTTCATATAAAAGATCACACAAAGGCATATAAAAGGCTCAAATATCCCTCCACGGTTAAACACATAATTAGCGCGTCTCAATCACATCTTAAGTCCAAGGAAGGGAGAATTTTAAAAGCTGGAGTGTCAGAAATAGATTTAAAATAAAAGATGAAAAGTTTTAAACAGAATTCGCAGAAAAGAGTTGGACGAAAACGTTTAGAACTTGAGAAAAGGCAGTAGATGCGTAACAGTTTAGGAATCAGGAGAAAACATTTGTTAACACATTCGTGAGTATATATTAAAATAGTTTTCGGACAGGAGAGAACAGACGTAAAATATGTCTAGATTGCAGAAGTGTGAAAGAGAGCGGTAAATATATTAGGTTTGGACTATAGTCTTGGAAAATTACAGAAGATATAGTATTCAGATAAGTTTAAGAAAATAATAGTCCAGTTCTGGACTAGAAAGGCAATTTTAACAGAAAACATATTTGCACAGATGTGACTAAAAGCAGGACGGAAGTTTCGTAGAAAAATCAAGCGGACCTCAGAGAGGCAAAACAAATTCGGACAGTTTAAAGGGATGCGATAAATTAAGCATGACTCAAGGCGATTAATCAATTTTTTCCGGCCTAAGGCTTGCCTAGGCGTTGTTTTAACCCTAAGAGAAAGGTGGACGTACATGCTTGTTTCCAGTTTTACAGTTAACTAGGCTGGCCTTATTAGGCAGAATATACTAACGAAGCGTTCAACAATTGCAAATAAAACCCTAAGTACATGATTTCTAATGCATATAAGAATCCTAAAGCATGGTATCTGAATGCAGTAATTTATTATTAGCTGATTGTGATCCTAAAATGACAAGCTGAAAGTAAAGAGACCTAGGAGCAGGATTTCTATATGTGAGATGCATGTCCTATACATGGTTTCTATTGCACAAATAGATAAGTAAAATCCTATAGTCATGTTTTCTACCCATACCCTTAACTAAACATACATATCCCTCCCAATTTCACTATAAACCCCCATAGTCTTTACAAATCATTACAACTTAAGCAGTCAAATTACAGTAATGAAGAATAAAACAAGAAGCTACTCTATAGGGAGCCTTCAGCCAGGCCCAGACCTCCAACCTAACTTCTTTCGAGCTTCACAGCCTTCACCAAGAGTTTGGGTGCGGCAAAGTTACCTAGGGGTTTCTTGAGACCCCGGCCAATACCAGTCACCCAAAACAAATCACCCTTGATAAGTGTGAGTGTGGAATTGCCAACCTTGTGCATCAAAGTTCAGTGGGTGCTCAAGGCTCCCAAAGCAATGCTTACACTAAGGGGTAGAACCTAATTTCTAAGAGTGGTGAGATCGTGACAGAATTAGGAGGAGTTGAGTTGGAAAACAGTTGAGACAGTTTGAGAAAAACAGTAATAGAAGAGTGAAAGAGTTCCTTTGAAATCAATTTAGGATGACCAATTTTGAAAAAACACAGAGTCACACAAACAAGGGCAAGGGAGAGGGAACAAATAGTTTATAAGCAAGGAAACCATTCACACATGTATAACACCTCAAAGAGAAGTAATCAAGCATGCTTCAAATCAAGAGCCTAGCTTTTACTGCACCAGACTCCAAACAGAGTCAACCTCAGGAAGAGGTCTTAAGGCTATGGAATAGCCAAGCAGGTCCCGGACACATGCTAATAGTGCACAAGAGTAAGGAAAACATACATTAGGATAGGAAAGGGGGTAGTGAACATGTCAAGTCAGGCTAGGCATACTAATTATCATAAGTACATGCTAATGGCAATAGGAACAGCAGAACCATAAGTAGAAGCACACAAGAAATAAGAGGAAGTGCAACACTAATAGGAGCATATTGTTTTGGAGGTTGTGACTTAAATAGAAAACATACCAGTTGAAGCTAATGTAATACAGAGCAGTAGTGAACAATAGGACACAGAGAAGAGAGCAGTAGTGTGCAAAGAGAAGTAGAGAGCAGAGCAATAGTATGCAGGAAGTGAGCAGCAGTATACAAGAATGAAGCAGCAGGCAGACCCAAAGCAAACAACACAATAGCAACCAGCAAAGTGAAAGTGACCAAGATTACTCAACTTTGGCTTGCAGCCAGTTGAGTGATTAGCATTCAACAGGAAAAGTGAGAGACTATTCTATAGAAACAAAGAGCACAGAGATGTTGGTGTGAAAAGAGAGAGAGTTCAGAACATTGAGTGTAAGTGATATGCAATGTGTTCGTTGATGTCTTGCCAAGAGAATGGGGGAGGGATACTTATAGTACTGAATATGAGTAAACAAATAAGGCAACAGTCCCTTAATTAAGGGACTGGTATCAATCACAATCCAGTCAGTAGTTGGACTGCCCTTTCCCAAATCAAACGGTAATAATCAGTCATTTGAAAGGAAAGAAATCACAAAGTAAGGTATAATCACATAAGGAAACAGAGTAGCATAAAGCATGCAATAAGGACTAAATACATGACCATCTAATTAAGGAAATAGGTCAGGCAAATCAATCAACAAATTGGTGTACATATATAAGGTAAAATATCATCGTAATTCTGAAAGAATAGTTTTCAAAATAATGATCGAGATTAAAAACCTTAGGAAATCAGTATTAATTGAGGAAAGTATCCCATAAATTAAGGAAGAAATTCAAACTATAGGAAAATACACGAAATCACCATTTGAAAGCAAGTATCACAGTCTCAAAGAGGGTTCGAAGAATCAGTATAAAAATTACCATGCAAGCAATAAGAGAAACTTTAAGTGAAGAACACAGAATGGTAGGGGAATGATACACTGACAACAAAATCAAAGCAAGGAGCATAGAACTCGGAGAAGAACCCAGAAGAACACAAGACAAACAAATAACGCAAACACAAACAGACAAAGTTAGGGTTTCATCAGACTTGAGCAAAATGTTTAGAAAATAGTACTGAGAATCACAAATTAGTACTCAAAATCAAAAAATAAAGTGATTTTGAAAAGGGGTCAGAAGCCCTAGTTTCAAAAAGGGAACAAAATCGTTTAAAACTGGAGTAATCGTAAAGATCGAATAGAAAATAGTGCAAAACATAAAGTACAAGTTAAAATTGTTAAAAAAATCAGAGATTTGAGGGGTTTGGGTTAAGATTAGGGTTTCATAAGAAACCAGTGAGAGGGGTAAGAGAAACCTGGCAGTGAAGCTCAAAGATAATGGTGTCTTTAGCATCATCGAACTAAAATCATCGGAGAAAGGCCGGAATCGGACCCCCGGCGAGGCTTCAGCGACCATTTTCATGGTGGAGGCTTCTGGGGTTTCAAACCTTGGAGAGAAGCAACGATACAAGATCCATGGTGGCTAGAGGTCGAGAGAAGTGAGGACGGAGCATGGCCGGAGAGGCGATGAAGCTCGTCGGAGAAGGAGGAGGGAACCACAATTGTTCTAGAGAGAAGGGAGAGCATTGGTTAGAGAGAGAGTGAGATAGAGATAGAGACCGGTCTCTGAGAAATGAGGGGTAGGGGGGTAGCCTTAGGATTTAATTAAGGCAATTTGATCTGGACCGTTGATCTCATTTGATCAACGGTTCAGATTGAACCAATGCTGGGTCGGGTAAAATCAAATGGGTATGGGTTGTTTGATTGGGTTTAAAATTAGGTTCAAATGGGGCTGAATAGGGGCACAATTTTGGCTAAGATTTAAATATAATCTGGCCAACTTTTAAATAGCCAATTTCTCCAATTTATTTTAAACAAATATCTAAAAATAATCTGAAAAGCAAAATTGAAAACATAGAACTAATTAGTAACATATAAATATTATTCTAAAAATATCAGAAATAATTTTATAGTTGTAAAACATAGTTAATTGCAAAATAGGCTATAATTGCAATTATATACAATTTAGCTTTAAAAATGCCAAATAAATTCGTAAAAATATGAAAAATCATATTAATTAAATTTTAATGTAAATATAAGATAAAATAAGTTATTCACCAAAAGATAATTTTTGGGAATAATTTTGATAATTTGTGATATAAAAATAGGCGATAATTTGGTTTAAAAATCATTAAAATACCAAAACTCATGGGTGTGCTCATATATGCACATATACATTATTTGGGAAGTATTTTTGGTATATATAAAATATATATGGGGAAAAATTGGATATCAATAAGTACTCCTCTTCTCCAGGATCTATAACCAGTGTCGTCGAAAGACGCCAGTACCAGCGTCGTTCTGGCGTTCTCTGATGGATGCATGTACAGCGGGCTAGATGAATCTAAGGCTTCCTTATCTGTTGACATGATTCAGAGATGTAGAAATCGTCTCACTGTCAGATAACAATCAGAGATTAACAGAAATTTACCTTCTGTAATTTTGCCCTAATTGTAGCGAATCAAAAATTCTCAAAGAGGAGAAAATGAGAGGAAATTGAGTGAAGCTTTGATAGAAATCGACTGAATCGAGTAATTACGAAACGAATCGGAGCCTGTGCTCTGATACCATGACAAAATGCATAAGCTCAGCAATGGCGGCAAGCTCAGATTGAGCTCTAATGGGTAAGAAGAAAGAAGCTTCTAGAAACAGATGAAGGAGAGAAAAATAAATTCTTATTACATCAAAATATCTGTACAATGTCTTATGTATATACACAATTAACTCCACTAACTACTTATAACAATGATAGCCTAACTAATTAAAAAATGGCCTATACAAAGAATAGCCTATGTAAATATAAAGTAACTACAAAGTGGCTATCTATTAAATAATCTCAACAGACGTTTTATCTGGTGTTGATCTTTATGTATTCCATTCGAGGCAGTATTCGATTATTGAGGACTTCATATTTATTCTTCTTTTGAGGATCGTGTTATGCACATATATCTGTTTTGTTGCTTTTAGCTGCTATGCCTCATACTTATTTATTATTATTATTATTATATATGGTTCATTGGACCACCAGTAGAATTAAGAATGTGAAGAGTGAACAGTGTATGCATTGAGCCATAGTGCGAGCTGGATATCAAACGGACTTGAAGATTTGTATTCGACCACGCGTGTGATCCTAGCTAGAGTCATAATTTTCGTTCTTTCTCTTTATACAACAACAACAATCCAGTATAATCTCACTTAATGGGGTCTGGGGAGGGTAGTGTGTACACAGACCTTACCCCTACCCTGGGGTAGAGAGGTTATTTCCAAATAGACGCCCGACATCCTTCCCTCCAAGAACTTCCCACCTTGCTCTTAGGGAGACTCGAACTCACAACCTCTTAGTTGGAAGTGGAGGTTGCTTACCATCAGAGCAATCCTTCTTGCTTAACTTGCTCTTCCTCTTTGTGTTGGAAAATTTTAGCTGGATTTTAAAAATTTAGGTAGAGGAGAGAGAGGAAACTTAACCCCTTTGTATACAATAACAATAACCTAGTATAATCTCACAAGTAGGGTCTGAGGGTAGTGTGTACGCATACCTTATCTCTACCCTAAGGTAGAGAGGCTATTTCTAATAGACCCCCGGCATCTTTCCCTCCAAAAACTCTCCACCTTGCTCTTGGGGTGACTCGAACTCACAACCTCTTGGTTGGAAGTGGAAATGCTTACCATCATAGCAACCCACCTTGTATAATACTTAAAATTAGCTCTTGAAACAAAAGACCAAAAGGGCTCTTGATATATCGGATTGGGGCAACGGTAGAGTTATTTTCGTGTGATTTGTAGGTCATGAGTTCAGACTGTGGATCAGAATCAGTTGTTAATGTTTGCATCAGAGTAAACTGCCTACATCACATTCTTTAGAGTGCGATCCTTTTCTGGATCCTGCGTGAAAGCGAAATGCTTCGTGCGCCTGTCATTTTGGTGATATCAAAACATATAGTACTAAATACATCGAAAGACATTCATTACTTAATATTACTTAATAATCACGATAATCTAAGAAAGACTTGTTTTAACATCGTGGAAGAGCTATTGAACAATTTTTGGTTACTATAAGAAATTCTTTAACTTTAACTTTGTTGTACCAAGAGTTAATCCTCTTTATTCACTGTCGTCTCGAAAAGAACAATCTTATATCTATATTTTATAGTAAGAAAAAACTTCATGGATAAAATCGATAATTACATTTCTACTACTCATTCATCACTATTTGTTAAGTAGGATGCAAAATGTGAAGTTTTTTTATTTGTTTATCTTTATCTAATATTTGTGCAGTTTTGTCTGTAGTTTACTACGAGAATTTTGGTGGTTAAAATAGGCAACTTGAATTGTCAAATCGGCCATCTTCTCTCCTTTCCACTGGACACTACTCTCCAATTTTAGGAGACTTAACTCCTTGTTTGAATAGTTGTTACATATTGTATTGTACTGTTATATTGTTATTTTAAATATAATATTTTTTTAGATTATTATTTAAATTTTATTGTATTGTACCGTTAAATCTATCGTTATATAACGACCAGAAGTGCCACTTTATGTAACGATCAATTTGGTGTGGTCGTATCGTTAACTTATTTTTTTCCTCTCCTTCCTTATTTATTAAATAATTATATTTCATGATTTATCCTACCTTTTTATAAAATAATCTTACCTTGTATCTTACTTTTTATTTGTAATATTGCAAGTTTATTGTTCATATTGTTGGTGCATGACATCATGAAACGACGACAAATAATACAGTCTATTCAGAGTTGTATAAATCAAAACGATACAGCAAAATACTACACAATATGATACAATATATTATGAAACGATACATAATGATCATTCAAACAAGTTGTTAATTTGGAATATGTCTAAATTGACATATCAATAAATAAATCATTTGCTTAAAGGACAGTCCGGTACATAAAGCATCACGCATTCATACAGAATCCGGGGAAAGGTCACACCCTAATAAGAGTTTTTTAGTAAGGCTTTGACACTGTGACTTAGCTTTGACTTTCCATTATCTAATCTAAAACACATACAGACACAAATCCACATGCATAAGCTTTTCTAGTTATATGTTTGTTCTCAAAATACTTTGAAGTTGATATTTATTTAAGTTTACGATATTGACAACACCATTACAGCACAATAAAAGTATTAACTATGTGGATTTGGATGAAAATAAATAATTAGATGATATTATATCAATTTGAAATACGAAAAACAGGACCACCACAAACGGAAAGGGATAATTTTATAGAATTAAGACGAGAATTTGTAATAAGATTGAAAATACTATATTGAATTGAATGTATGGTCAACATGGTCTCCCCAAATAGTAAAAGATTAATTATGCAGACTTAAGACGGAAATATAATACGATTTTGTTACTTTAAATCTAAAGTTAGCTTTAGCTTTTAGTCTACGCTACATTGTTATAACGGTAAAATACAGATCCGGTGTAAAAGTAAGACAATGTGCAAGAGAATTGAAAGGATTCCTGTCAAACTTTAGTTTTGTAATTTTTGTTTTCATAACATATAAATTAAGTAAAATTTCAAAATTTACTCTTAGTTTTCGGGAGAAATTAAAAAATAACTAGATTTACAAGTGGTCATTCAAAAATAGTCACAGTTTCATCGAAATTTAGTCACTTTTCATGTAAAGATAAATCTGAACAAAAATACTGTTCAAAATCCAAAAAATACTCAAGCATAATATACTGAAATTCCAGTATAATAAACTGGAGTTTCAATATACTTTGCTGGAACTCTAGTATATTATACTGGAGCTCCAGCAAATATACTGAAACACCAATATATTATTCTATTGTTTGGAGTTCCAGTATACTTTGTTGGAACTCCAGTATGCTGGAAGTTCATACACAGGTGCATCGAACTCCAGTATATTATGCTGGACCGGTCTCTATTGCAGCAAAATAATGGTTATTTTTCAATGACATGACAAACGCTAGCTATTTTTGAATGACCAATCTGAAAACTAGCTAGCCTGTGCTATTTTAACTTAGTTTTCTCACTTATTTTCACTCCTATAAAAAAAAACTATTTTCACCTAATTAAAAGTTATATCTTTATTCAAGAACCACATCAACTTTCCAAAGGCCTAAAAAGGGGGCCCCTTGTAATAGCAAAACTTTATTAGATAAAACTCTTACCACTTAACTATTGGCAAGTAAAATTAAAATGTAACTACTAGGAGTATTACTTAGTTTCTATCAGAACCAAAAAAAATAAATAAAATAGCAGATTACTAGAATATAATTCAGCTTACCTCTGACTATATCTACACTAACAGACTTGTGACAAATACAACTTCATACTTGTGGGGACAAAGATAGCTTACCTGTCATTTATGTAACTTTTTTTCATTGAAGGGCAAGTTGAATTGCAGGTACAACTCTAATTTCCATGAATTGCAAATTGGGTTATGGTTAAAATTAAAAAAAAAATTCTATTGTGAGAATGAGAATGTGTTAATTAATATTTTTGAGCATGAAAGTGTTGACTGTTTTGTGTACGTTTATTAATCAATTTTGTTTATCCTTCACAAGCATTCAATGTTGGTATTTTTAACTTTTTTCTATTTAATTTTTAATTTTTCATTACATTTTACTTCATGCTCTCGCCCTCCCCCCACCCCAAGGTGCAGATCTAGCGTTAGGATCGCGAATTCATCTTGATCCAGTACTTCAACGTAGAGTATAAATTTATATAAAAATATTTATTAAAATTACAATAAATAGTAGATACGAACTCATAACTTTAAAGATTTAATGAATTTAATGTTAAAACCCTTAAAAATCAATCGATAGAGTTTAAAATGTGGATCTGCTTCTGTCCTCCCCCCCACCCCACCCCCAGTCCACCCACCACTCTCTAGGGACGGATCTTGTGTTAGGTTTGTAAGTTCATCTGGATCCACTACTTTTGATGTGGAGTATAAATTTATGTCTAAAAATTCAGTAAAATTGCAATAAATAGTATATATAAACCCATAATTTTAAAGATTTAATGAGTTACGTTAAAAACTTAAAAAAATGATGGATAGAGTGTAAAACCTGGATCCGCTCCCCCCCCCCCCCCCAATAAACACAAAAAAAAAATCCCAAGAATTTCATTTCTTATATATGCTTATGAATGAGTGGGGAAAATTCTTGGATGACTAGCATACATTAGTTTGAAGTTTTTTATTTTTTTATTTTTTTTGGGAAATTAAAAGCCTGTGTTATTTAAATATTGTTTATGCAGAATGGAGATGCAGTTCAATAAAAGGCTTTCAATTGGAGTGGAAGTTGAAGATAGACTCAGTGAAATGCCAGGAAATATTATAGATCATATCCTTGACCTTATGCCAATCAAAGATGCAGCCAAGACTAGTATTTTGGCCAGAAAATGGAGATATATTTGGTGCATGCATCCAAATATTGTGCTAGATAAGTTAACATGTAGAAAATTTTCAACAAATCCTCTACTTGTATTGGATAATACAATCAACCAAATCCTTTTACAACACATTGGGAACATTATCAAATTTGTTCTTGATTTTTCTCAAGTAGATTTACTTCCATTAACTAATATTGATATGTGGATTCGTTATGTTATTATAAAAGGTGTTAGGGACCTTACTCTTGATTTCTCAAACAATAATCCCTATAAACTCCCAACCTACATATATTATTATCAAAACATGACAGATTTGACCCTAAACAATTGTCTTTTTAAGCCACAAGATTTCATCTTTTCCTATCCAAATTTGAAAACCCTTTACCTTAAACAAATTACATTTATGGCCACCCCTAAGAGCATTGTTCTAAAAGCCCCACTTTTAGCCAATTTGACCATTATGTATTGTTGGGGTACTGAATCTTTGAACATTGTTTCACCCAAATTGAGTTACTTGTTTGTTGTTGAAAGTCATTATCTTGACCTAAGTAGTTTTATGAAGTGCTCAAATTTGGCTGTGGTTAGCCTTTCTTTATGCAAAGTGGTGGAAAATCCAAGGCAATATGAAAGATCAACTTTGTTGAAGTTCATTTTTGGCTTGCCTATGCTTGAGAAACTTTATCTGGACACATTCTACCTTAAGGTAAGATATCTGATTTATTTTTTTACTTAAATAATACTCGCTCTTTTCCAATTTATGTGACGCAGTTTGATTCAAGTTTAAGAAATAAAGGAAAGACTTTTGAAAATTGTGATATTAAACATGTGATAACATTTGTGTAACTATATAATTTTTAATACTCGTTATTTTAAATACGTCATAATATTTGTGTGACTATAAAGCTTCTCAGTAAGGTAAAACATGAAGTTTAAAGTTAAATTATTTCGAGATATAGAAATGTGTCAATTTTATTTAATAGATCAATAAAAAAAAGTATTTCTTAATGATAGCATTCAAATGATTATATGATTTATGAATTTCTTTTCTTTTTTTTACAAAGTTTTTGGGTGAAGATCCATTTCCAAGAAGTCTCCCTGTTGTACAAAACTGCTTAAGGCATATGATGCTAAGTCTAGCACTTAGTAATTTGGCTCAGGTTTCTTTTGCTCTTCACTTCATCCCATGCTTTCACAATTCCAAGACGCTTCAGATTTGGGTAAGATATGTATGTACTCTCTCTTTTTTAACAGTAGATTTAGTTTATATACTCTCTCTTTTAGCTTACATAAAGAATTTTAACACTATTACTATAATTTAATATGTTGTAGCATATTGTCGTCTTAATTTTCAAGTTATTAATTTACGTTTATTACGAGCAGTTACTCCTGATTATCTTTTAGGTGATCTAATAGTGTAAATTAAAGGATCCTTTACACTTTCTGTCATAACTCTTCTAGAAAATAGCTTAACTGACAAAATAAACGAATTATTATAACTACAAAAAAGTAACACAAGTCACCTAATATAATAAGTTAAAATAAATTCTCTACATTGTAATTATATAAACAAAGTTTAACTTATATAGTGTAACGAAATTTTACACTATCGTATCACTTTTGCATGTTGTAACAGGTAACCTATCTTATTTTTAAAATTATAAATATCATTTTTTTGTAGAGGTCGGCCTATTCTGTGGGTAGGGGGTCTAGGCCCCAGTAACATCGAAAAAATATATGTATACATATATATATATATAAATATCTTAAGTGACAAATACAATGTATATTTTGATTGACATCCTAAGATTCAAATATGCGGCACTTGCGTGGATCTTTTTTAGGGGCACAACTTAACTTTTAGTATGCTACATGGATTAACTTCAACATTTGTTCGAATTTTTCTTTCACAGTGGTGCCCTAGTTGCTTTTAAATTCTGGGCCCACATCTGCTTTTATAGAGGGTGACCTATCGATATTATTTGATTTGGTTGTGAAAAACGTCCGTACATTGTCTATATACATAAGTTGAACTCACAAAATTAAATCCAGTAGAATATCTTACATGTTTGATAATATCACAAGCTAAAATATGTTACTACTATTTTCTTTCTCTATACTATAGGTATTTGATACGGGCAATCATGCTGATGATGTGTTGAATTACTTGGAGAAATTGAAAAACTTAGATCGTCCAATTCCCAATCTGGAGCAAGTAGTAATTCGTAGTTTTACTGGTTCAAAACCAGAATTGCTATTCATAAAGCTTCTGTTTGCTGCTACACCAAGTTTGATAAGAATGAGCATTGAAAGGGACAGAATATTTACTTCAACTGAAGATAGGAAAATAACTGGAGAGTTAATGCGTTATCCTAGAGCTTCGTCTAAAGCAGAGTTATTCTACTTGCCACCAAGAAGGTTATGATCAGTTTGACCAATTGCTCTCAAATAATTTCTTTGTTGGGAACTTTTTTATCTCATTTTATTTTGATTTTGGGATATTGGATCCTTTGGATTTCTTAGACAATTATTGCAACTTATTTGGTTTATTTTGTTTCTATTTTTCTTCTGCTTTTTGTTAAAATTAAAGAACAATCTGGTACACTAAGTTCCTTTTATGTGCGAGGTCCGGAAAAGGGCAGAACCACAAGGGTCTTTTGTTTTTTGTTAAACTCGGTTAATCTGCATTTTACGACCTCAATGCTATTAATTTTTCCTGACGCAAAAAAAAAAACCTAACTTTACATAGTTGCTTTACCTCTAATATCTTGTTTGGCCAAGCTTTTTCAAAATCAAAAGAACTTTTTTTTAAAAAGTATTTTTTTCAAAGTTGAAGTGTTTGGCTTTAAAAGAAAAAAAAATGCTTTTTGAGTTAAAGTAGAAGCAGAAGCACTTTTGGAGAAACAGAAAAAAATGACTTCTTCTCAAAAAACTTTTTTGAAAAGCACTTTTGAGAAATACACCTAGAAACACTTTTTAAAAGTTTGGCCAAATACTAATTGCTGGTCAGCAGTGCTTTTCAAATTAATTAGCTAGACACAAATTGTTTCTCATCAAAAGTACTTTTAAGAAAAGCATTTTTGAGAAAAAACACTTTTCAAATTAAATTGCTTTTTAAAGTAAAAATAGCACGATATAGCCAGTTTTCGGATTGGTCATTCAAAAATAGTCACCGTTTAGCAAGTCAATGAAAAATAGCCACTATTTTGCTACAACAGAGACCGGTCCAGCATAATATACTGGAGTTCGGTGCACCTGTGTATGAACTCCAGCATATTATGCTGGACCGGTATACTTTGATGGCTCTAGTATAATATACTGAAGACTAGAGCACTTGTGCGCCAAACTCCAGTATATTATGCTGGACCGATATACTTGTTGGAACTCTAGTATATTATGATGGAGTTCTAGTGTACTTATGTTGGAACTCTATCATATTATGCTGGCGTTTCAGCATACTTATTCTGAAGTATACTTATGCTGGAACTCCAGCATAATATACTGGCGTATTTTTCGAGTTTTGAACAGTGTTTTCGCTCAGATTTATCTTTATATGAAAAGTGGCTAAATTTCAATTACTTTTGAAATTGAGCCATTTTTGAACGACCAATTATAAATCTAGCTATTTTTAAATTTCTTCCCATTTTTAAACTTAGCCAAACGGGCTATATGTTGTCTGTAGAAGCAATTCCAAGATTTTAAACTGATTCAGTTTTTACTTCATGAACCCATTGGCTTTTGAAATTATGAATCCCAAAATTTCATAGTGTTTGTTTAAATTTAGTGATTTTTCAACACATGTATATTTTGTGTAAAAAATGATGAGTTCAGTTCAACTGTTGAACTTCAACATATTACATTTGTCTCTAATTGGATGTGGTAAGTTTGGTCCTCCTTTTGTAATTTGAGAGGGGAATGCTGTTGTGCTTTCTGTCTCTATACGTGTATATATATATATTGGAGTGTAATTAATCATTTGTCACGACCCGGATTTTCCATCATCGGGAGTCGTGATAGTGCCTACTAATGTGAGCTACGCAAGCCAATTATTGAACCACCTACCTTTTTACCAATCTTATTCTCTTTAACAATTACGAAGAAATAACATTTAAACGACGGAATATAACATAAGCGGAAAAAACAATAAGTCATCTTAACATGAATATCTATTACAACTGTTTGAGTCTCGACTATCCAGAACTGGTGTCACAGTTTCACAGACAGTCTAAGAATTCTACAAATAAAGGTCTGAAAGAATTAAATACGACACTGTCTCTGAAAATACATGTAGAAACAGGAAAGTAGATAGAAGGAGACGCCAAGGCCTGTGGACGCCTGCATGACTACCTTGGGTCGCCTGATGAGCAAGAATCAGCAATCTCATTGCGGTCCGAAGTCTACAACACTGGGGTCTGCACAAAAGAGTGCAGAGTGTAGTATCAGCACAACCGACCCCATGTGCTGGTAAGTGCCTAGCCTAACCTCGGCGAAGTAGTGACGAGGCTAGGACCAGACTATCAAATAAACCTGTGCAATTTAACTATATATAGCGGAAAAGAAGTATAGAAAGAAACAGTCATATACAATCAAGTATGGGAGGGGGAAAACATGATGCGGGGAAACATCGAGTAGTAGCAGAAGAGCAACAAATAAATATGAGGATCACCACAGCTCAATTGAAAATAGGAAGGGAAAATCATGCTGCGGAGTACAACAAGTATCAACAGGAAACCAACAATTTAGTGTAGAGAAACCGTAACACAGTTATAATAAAAATTAGGAAATCAAAGACAAGTGCATGGCATCACCCTTCGTTCTTTTACCCTCTCTCACCAAAACAATACACGACATCACCCTTCGTGCTTTAACACTCTCTCACCAAAATAATATATGGCATCACCTTTCGTGCTTTTCGCTCTTCCTCACCCAAACAACAATCACAAGGCAAATAGAGTAAGGGAATCTATAATCTCGAAATAAAATCAAGCAACAACAGAAAATCAGTAAATAAATGTAAAGGACAACATAACTTAATTATCGGTAAGAATTAGGAAAATCAAGGACAAGCGCACGGCATCACCCTCCGTGCTTTTACTCTCGCCCTCACCATAAGAATCAATACAATAGGCACGGAATGGTACATCGTGCGGCACGGTATCACCCTTCGTGCTTTACACTCTTTCCTCACCATGAAATCAATATAGTAGGCACGGAATCGTACATCGTGCGGCATGACATCACCCTTCGTGCTTTACACTCTTTCGTCATATAACAAACAATGCACGGCATCACCCTTCGTGCTTTAACTCTCTTCCTCACCCGAAAAACAATCACAAACAATAGGGTAAGGAAATAAAGGAAATTGCAATAAGGATCCTGGCAAGGGAGCAACAAGTCAATAATTAAATCCCGGCAAGGGAAAAACATCAATAATATCAACATACCGGCAAGGGAGATAACAATTTAAATCATCAATAGCCCGGCAAGGGTGACAACATAATGATCTCTTCTCTTTCTCATTTGTTTTACTTGACGATTCACTTCACAACTCGAGCCAATGCTCTAGAGGTTCAATTATCACTTATACCTTCACAACTCATTTCACAACTCGAGCCAATGCTCTAAAGGTTCAATTGTCACTTATTCTTTCACAATTCATTATACAACTTGATCCAACGCTCCTCAATGTTCATAGGTCACAATTCTTTCCACAAATTTTATACAACACATAGAAATCTTCACCAAGGCATGAATAATAAAACGAAGTCATGAAAATCACAATATAAGACCAGCGGTCATGCTTGACACCAATGTATAGATACTCGTCACCATGCTTATACGTCGTACTCCACAAGAAGAAAATAGCAAAGAGGACACAACTCCTAATCTCTCAAGCTAAGGTTAGACCAAATACTTACCTCGAACTTCCACGGCCAACTCAATCCTCAAACACCGCCTTTCCTTTCGAATTCGGTTCCAAATCAATTGTATCTAGACATAATCGACTTAATAACATCAATAAATGCTAAACAATCCAATCCAATACTTAATTATAGCTTTCTAATCAGTCTTTCGAAAAATCCAAAAATCGGCGCCGGGCCCGCTTGGTCAAAATACGAGGTTCAGACCAAAACCCGATCACTCATTCACCCACGAGCCCAAATATATAATTTATTTTGAAATCCTACCCCAAAACATGGTCAAATTCCCAAATAATCAAAAAGCCCTAACTCTACCCAAATCCCTAATTTTCTACCCTTAATTATATGTTTTAGGCCTAGAAATCTAGTGGGTGTTGATAAAAATGGAAGAAAACGAGCTTAGGATTACATACCTGTGAAGCTATGGTGAAGTTATTCTTCAAAATTCTCCCAAGATGTGTGGAGAAGATGAAGTTTGTGAAAAATAATGAAAATCCCGTATGGCATTCTGTTTTTTGAAACTTAAAATAACTGGGCGAAAATGGTCATCACGTTCTCGATAAGCTCATCGTGTTCGCAATGAGTTAGGTCTGACAGACCTTCGCGTTCGCGGAAGATGTCTCGCGTTCGCGGAGCTTTGGCTCCTCAAGCATACGTGTTCACGGGCCAGTGGTTGCGTTCGCGATGCACAAAATGGGTCCTCCCCAGGCCTTAACTTTACGCGCTCGCGAGTGCATGAACGCGTTCGTGAAGGGTATTCCCCCCTTAGCTTCGCGTTCGCGTCTCAAGCTTCGCATTTGCAAAGAAGAAATCTGGCACCTGGAAAATTTGCCTTACGCGTTTGCGAGAGGGACTACGTGAACGCGAAGAGTAAAATCCCTAGGCACTGAACAGCAGAACCTGCAACTTTTTAAGTTCCAAAAACCTTCCGAAACACACCCGAGCCCTCGGGCTCAAAACCAAACATACGTACTAACTCAATAACATCATACAAACTTATCCGTGCGATCAAATCGCTAAACTAACCTCAATGACAACAAATTAAACCTCAAATCAATGAAATATTTAAAAACTTTTTAAAGCATCAAACTTTGCATTTACAGTCCAAATCACGTCAAACGGATTCCGTTTGTTACCAAACTCCACAGAATCATCTTAAATCATATATAAGACCTGTACCGGGTGCCGGAACCAAAATACTGGTTCGATACCAACATGTTCAAATCGAAATTCATTTCAAATTCCTTTAACCAATTTCAGAAAAATAATTTTCTTTAAAAATTCATTTCTCGGGCTTGGGACCTCGAAATTCGATTCCGGGCATACGCCCAAGTCCTATATTTTCCTACGGACCCTCCGGGATCGTCAAATCACGAGTCCGGGTCCGTTTACCCAAAACGTTGACCGAAGTCAAATTTATTCATTTTATAGTCAAAATTTATTATTTTTCACATTTTCACATATAAGCTTTCCGGCTATGCGCCCGGACTACGCACACAAATCGGGGTGATACTAATGAGGTTTTCAAGGCCTCGTAAACACAGAATTCAATTTAAAAGCAAGTGATGACCTAAAAGGTCATCACATTCTCCACCTCTAAAACAACCGTTCATCCTCGAACGGATATAAGAAGGAAGTACATGAGTCAGGGAAAAGATGGGATAACAGCTCCGCATATCGGACTCGGACTCCCTGGTCGATGCCTCTGGAGGCTGACCTCTCCACTGAACACAAACAGAAGGAAAACTCTTCGATCTCAACTAACGAACCTGCCGGTCTAGAATAGCTATCGGTTCCTCCTCATAAGACAAGTCCTTGTCCAACTAGACACTGCTGAAATCTAATACGTGGGATGAATCGCCGTGATAGTTCCGAAGCATGGATACATGAAACACTGGATGCACGGCTGATAAGCTCGGCGGTAATGCAAGTCTATAAGCCACCTCTCCCACTCGATCAAGAATCTCAAACGGGCCAATGAACCTAGGGCTATGCTTGCCCTTCTTCCCAAATCTCATCACGCCCTTCATAGGCGACACTCGGAGCAATACCTGCTCACCGACCATGAAAGCCACATCTCGAACCTTGCGGTCTGCATAACTCTTTTTGCCTAGACTGAGCCGTATGAAGCATATCTTGAATAATTCTAACCTTGTCCAAGGCATCCTGAATTAGATCTGTACCCAACAATCGAGTTTTTCCCGGTTCAAACCATCCAACCAGAGATCTACACCGCCTACCATATAAAGCCTCATAAGGAGCCATCTGGATACTCGACTGGTATCTGTCGTTGTAGGCAAACTCTGCTAAAGCCAAGAACTGATCTCACGAACCCCCAAGTCAATGACACAAGCTTGGAGCATATCCTCCATAATCTGAATAGTCCGCTTGGACTGCCCGTCCGTCTGAGGATGAAATGCTGTACTCAACTCAATCTAAGTGCCCAACTCTCACTGAACTGCTCTCCAGAAATGCGAGGTAAACTGCGTACCTCGGTCCAAAATGATAGACACAGGCACACCATGAAGACGGATAATCTCCCGGATATAGATCTCAGCTAACCTCTCGGATGAATAGGATATTGTCACAGGAATAAAATGTGCTGACTTGGTCAGCCTATCAACAATGACCCATACTGCGTCGAACTTCCTCCGAGTCTGCGGGAGTCCAACAACAAAGTCTATAGTGATCCGCTCCCACTTCCACTCGGGAAGCTCAACCCTCTGAAATAAACCACCAGACCTCTGATGCTCATACTTAACCTGCTGACAATTTAACACCGAGCCACATATGCAACAATATCCTTCTTCATTCTGCGCCACCAATAATGCTGCCACAAATCCTGATAATCTTCGCGGCGCCTGGATGAATAGAGTACCGGGAGCTATGGGCCTTCTCTAAAATCAACTCCCGAAGCCCATCCACATTTGGCACACACACTCGACCCTGCAATCTCAAAACTTTCATCATCTAAGGTAACCTGCTTGGCACCTCCGCACTGCACCATGTCTCTACGGACACACAAATGGGGATCATCATACTGCCGATCACGAATACGCTCTAATAAAGAAGAACGAGCGACTATGCAAGCTAATACCCGACTAGGCTCAAAAATATCCAACCTCATGAACCGATTGGCCAAATCCTGAACATCCAAAGCAAACGGTCTCTCACCGACCGGAATATAAGCAAGACTGCTCATACTGGCTGACTTCCTACTCAACGCATCAGCCACCACATTGGCCTTTCCCGTATGATATAAGATAGTGATATCATAATCTTTCAACAACTCCAACCACCTCCTCTGTCTCAAATTCAATTCCTTCTACTTGAACAAATACTGAAGACTCTTGTGATCCGTGAACACCTCACATGCCACGCCATACAGATAATGCCTCCAAATCTTCAATGCGTGAACAATGGCTACCAACTCCAAATCATGAACTGGATAGTTCTTCTCATGAATCTTCAACTGCCGTGAAGCATAGGCAATGACCCTGCCCTCCTGCATCAACACTGCCCCAAGTCCAATACATGATGCATCACAATAAACTGTATAAGGTCCTGAACCTATGGGCAAAATCAACACCGGTGCCGTAGTTAGAGCTGTCTTGAGCTTCTGAATGCTCGCCTCACACTCGTCCGACCATCTGAACTGGGCACCCTTCTGGGTCAACCTGGTCATCGAGGCTGCAATGGATGAAAACCCCTCCACGAACCGACGATAGTAGCCTGCCAATCCCCAAGAAACTCCAAATCTCTGTAGCTGATGCTGGTCTAGGCCAGTTCTTGACTGCCTCAATCTTCTTTGGATCGACCTGAATACCCTCTGCTGATACAACATAACCCAGGAATGCAACTGAACTCAACAAGAACTCACACTTTGAGAACTTGGTATATAACTGACTATCCCTCAGAGTTTGAAGAACCACCCTGAGATGCTGCTCGTGCTCCTCCTGGTTGCGGGAATATATCAAAATATCATCAATGAAGACTATAACAAATGAGTCCAAATAAGGCCTGAACACTCGGTTCATCAAATCCATAAAAGCTGCTGGGGCATTTGTCAACCCGAATGACATCACCAAGAACTCATAATGCCCGTACCGAGTGCGGAAAGCTATCTTAGGACGTCGGATGCCCTAATCCTCAACTGATGGTCGGTAGATCTCAAGTCAATCTTCAAAAATACCTTGGCACCCTGAAGCTGATCAAACAAATCATCAATCCTCCACAATGGAAACTTATTCTTGATTGTAACCTTGTTCAACTGTCGGTAATCAATACACATTCTCATCGATCCGTCCTTCTTCTTAACAAACAACACCGGCACACCCCAAGGCGAAACACTGGGTCTAATGAAACCCTTCTCAAGCAAGTCTTGCAACTGCTCCTTCAACTCTTTTAACTCAAGCGGGGCCATACGATACGGCGGGATAGAAATGGGCTGGGTGCCCGGGGCCAAATCAATGAAAATGTCAATATCCCTATCGGGTGGGATACCCAGCAGGTTTGAATAAAATACCTCAGGGAACTCAGAACAACAGGCACAGAATCAATAAAAGGAACCTCAACACTAGAATCACGAACATATGCCAAATAGGCCAAACACCCCTTCTCAACCATATGCTGAGCCTTCACATAAGAGATAACACTACAGGTAGAATGACTAAGAGTCGCTCTCCACTCTAAACGAGGCAAACCCGGTAAAGCTAAGGTCACAGTCTTGGCATGACAGTCCAAGATAGCGTGGTAAGGTGATAACCAGTCCATCCCCAATATAACATCAAAATCGACCATGTCTAGAAGTAACAAATCTACACGAGTCTCAAGACCCCCAATCACAACTATACAAGAGTGATGGACTCGACCTACCACAATAGAATCACCCACCGGTGTAGACATATAAACAGGATCACTCAATAAATCACTAGGCATGACCAGATACGGTGCAAAATAAAACCGAAGCTTCCCTACCGCAAACCAGAACAGTACCTGCACCTCCACCTCTAATACCTTTACCTCTACCTCTAGCATCTCTACCTCCACCTCTAATACCTCTACCTCCACCTCCAGCTAACTAAGCAGGATGGACGAGTCCCCCAATAAACCTCCTCACTCTATCTCACAGTGGGAAGTATGATAAGAGCATGATGGGCCAAGTCGATGAATCTAATCTTGTATTGAGTAACAGTATTAGAACCCTGCTGGAGATGCTCAAACTGCCTCCGATAGACCTCTCTCTGAGTGATATAGAGAAACCCCTCCAGAAATAGCTGCGAGAACTGTTCTCAAGTCAAAGCTGATGACCTAACTGGTATAGCCAATCAATAATCCCTCCAACAGGTCTTGGCGGATCCAGACAAGCGAAAAGTAGCAAAATTCGACCCCATTGGTCTTTACGATCCCCATGTTCCTGAGAACCTCATGATAGCTGCCTAGATAATCTTGGGGATCCTTAGAAGATGCACCGCTGAAAGTAGTGAAGAGCTTAGTGAAACTTATCCAACCTCCATAAAGCCTCCGAAGACGTAGCTGATCTATCACCGGTTTATGCTGCTGCTCGGCTGAAGAAGCGGTACATGACCTCGCCATTCGCGAAAGGACAAGAGTAGAGGTTTCAATTTAGCATTAAGAGATCAAAATCGCACGACATGAAAGAATAGATGCAAAGTTTTTCCTAACCCTGTAGCCTCTGGGGATAAATACATACGTCTCCGTACCGATCCCTCAGACTCTACTAAGCTTGTATGTGAACTGTGAGACCCATGTAACTTAGAGCTCTAATACCAACTTGTCACGACCCGGATTTCCCACCCTTGGGAGTCGTGATGGCGCCTACTAATGTGAGCTACGCAAGCCAATTATTGAACCATCTACCGTTTTACCAATCTTATTCTCTTTAACAATTACGAAGAAATAACATTTAAACGACGGAATATAACATAAACGGAAGAAAACAATAAGCCATCTGAACATGAATATCTATTACAACTATTTGAGTCTCGACTACCCAACAGTGGTGTCACAGTTTCACATACGGTCTAAAAATTCTGCAAATAAAGGCCTGAAAGAATTAAATACAACACGGTCTCTGAAAATACATGTAGAAATAGGAAAGTAGATAGAAGGAGATGCCAAGGCCTGCGGACGCCTGCAAGACTACCTCGGGTCGCCTGATGAGCAAGAATCAGCAATCCCATTGCGGTCCGAAGTCTACAACACTGGGGTCTGCACAAAAGAGTGCAGAGTGTAGTATCAGCACAACTGACCCCATATGCTGGTAAGTGCCTAGCCTAACCTCGGTGAAGTAGTGACGAGGCTAGGACCAGATTACCAAATAAACCTGTGCAATTTAACTATATACAGCGGAAAAGAAGTACAGAAAGAAACAGTCATATACAGTCAAGTATGGGAGGGGGAAAACATGATGCGTGGAAACATCGAGTAGTAGCAGAAGAGCAACAAATAAATATGAGGATCACCATAGTTCAACTGAAAATAGGAAGGGAAAATCATGTTGCGGGGTAGAACAAGTATCAACAGGAAACCAGCAATTTAGTCTAGAGAAACCGTAACAGAGTTATCAATAAAAATTAGGAAATCAAAGACAAATGCACGTCCTCACCCTTCGTGCTTTTACTCTCTCTCTCTCTCTCACCAAAACAATATACGACATCACCCTTCTTGCTTTGACATTGTCTCACCAAAACAATACACGGCATCACCGTTCGTGCTTTACGCTCTTCCTTACCCAAACAACTATTACAAGGAAAATAGGGTAAGGGAATCTATAATCTCGAAATAAAATCAAGCAACAACAGAAAATCAGTAAATAAACGTAAAGGACAACATAACTCGATTATCAGTAAGAATCAGGGAAATCAAGGACAAGTGCACGACATCACCCTTCATGCTTTTACTCCCGCCCTTCACCATAAGAATTAATACAATAGGCACAGAATGGTACATCGTGTGGCACGACATCACTCTTCGTGCTTTACACTCTTTCCTCACCATGAAATCAATATAGTAAGCACAGAATGGTACATCGTGCGGCACGGCATCACCCTTCGTGCTTTACACTATTTCCTCACAAAACAAACAATGCACGGCATCACCCTTCGTGCTTTAACTCTCTTCCTTACCCAAACAACAATCACAAACAATAGGGTAAGGAAATAAAGGAAATTGCAATAAGGATCCCGGCCAGATAGCAACAAGTCAACCATTAAATTCTGGAAAGGGAACAACATCAATAACATCAACATCCCGATAAGGGAGATAACAATTTAAATCAATAATAGCCCGACAAAGGTGATAACATAATGATCTCCTCTTTCTCATTTTTTTACTTCACGATTCACTTCACAACTCGAGCCAATGCTCTAGTGGTTCAATTATCACTTATTCCTTCACAACTCATTTCACAACTCGAGCCAATGCTCTAAAAGTTCAATTGTCACTTATACTTTCACAATTCGTTATACAACTTGAGCCAACGCTCCTCAATGTTCATAGGTGACAATTCTTTCCACAAACTTTATACAACACATAGAAATCTTCACCAAGGCATGAATAATACACCGAAGTCATGAAAATCACAATATAAGACCAACGGTCATGCTTGACACCAACGTATAGATACTCGTCACCATGCCTATACGTCGTGCTTAACAAGAAGAAAATAGCAAATAGGACACAACTCCTAATTCCTCAAGCTAAGGTTAGACCAAACACTTACCTCGAACTTCTACGGCCAACTCAATCCTCAAACACCGCCTTTCCTTTCAAATTCGGCTCCAAATCAATTGTATCTAGACATAATCGACTTAATAACATCAATAAATGCGAAATAATCCAATTCCAATACTTAATTATAGCTTTCTAATCATTCTTCCCAAAAAGCCCTAACTCTACCCAAATCCCTAATTCTACTCTTAATCACATGTTTTAGGCCTAGAAATCTAGTGGGTGTTGATAATGGAAGAAAACGAGCTTAGGATTACATACCTATGAAGATATGGTGAAGTTCTTCTTCAAAAATCGCCCAAGAGGTGTGAAGAAGATGAAGTTTGTGAAAAATAATAAAAATCCCGTATGGCATTCTGTTTTTGAAACTTAAAATAACTGGGCGAAATTGGTCAACGCATTCGCGATGAGTTAGGTATGATAGACCTTCACGTTCGCGGAAGATGGCTCGCGTTCGCGGAGCTTTGGCTCCTCAAGCCTACGCGTTCGCGGGCCAGTGGTCACGTTCGTGATGTATAAAATGGTGACCCCTCCCCAGGCCTTAACCTTACGCGTTCGTGAGTGCATGGACGCATTCGCGAAGGGTATTTCCCCCTCAACTTCGCGTTCGCATCTCAAGCTTCGCGTTTGCGAAGAAGAAATCTGGCACCTAAGAAATTTGCCTTACGCGTTCGCGAGAGGGACCACGCGAACGCGAAGAGTAAAATCTCTGGGCACTGAACAGCAAAAACTGCAACTTTTTGAGTTCCAAAAACCTTCCGAAACACGTCTGAAACACTCCCGAGCCCTCGTAGCTCAAAACCAAACATACGTACTAACTCAATAACATCATACGAACTTATCCGTGCGATCAAATCGCCAAAATAACCTCAATAACAACGAATCAAACCTCAAAATCAATGAAATATTTCGAAACTTCTTAAAGCATCAAACTTTGCATTTACGGTCCGAATCACGTCAAACGGATTCCGTTTCTTACCAAACTCCACAGAATCATCTTAAATCATATATAAGACCTGTACCGGTTGCCGGAACCAAAATACGGGCTCGATACCAACATGTTCAAATTGAAATTCATTTCAAATTCCTTTAAACAATTTCAGAAAACAATTTTCTTTAAAAATTCATTTCTTTGGCTTGGGACCTCAGAATTCGATTCCGGACATACGCCCAAGTCCCATATTTTCCTACGGACCCTCCGGGACCGTCAAAATTACGGGTCCGGGTCCGTTTATCCAAAACATTGACCGAAGTCAAATTTATTCATTTTATAGTCAAAATTTATCATTTTCACAGATTTTCACATATAAGCTTTCCGGCTACGCGCCCGGACTGCGCACACAAATCGGGTAATGCTAACTGAGGTTTTCAAAGCCTCGGAAACACAAAATTTAATTTAAAAGCAAGTGATGACTTTTTGGGTCATCACATGATTTGATTTGGCCAAATTATTTGGATTATACCGTAATAACAAATGAGCTTAATTGAAGTTCCAATTTAGTGGTAGTAATTCTACATTTTATTTAATGTGTTATTATAGTCAATCATTTTTTTTTGGTTACCATAAAAAATTTAAATTATTAATTATGTTGACTTAGTGCTTTTTATATAATTCTCGAATACGTAAATTTTGTTTTTAGAAAAAATGAAGAATTATGCTTGAATTTACATTGAAAATTTCGTCGCCCAATACCAAATGAGATAAAGATTAATTAGTCTAACCTTCTACTTATATAGTTATATTAGACCTATCTTTTTTGCTTCCATCTAATTAAGTTTTAAAATTTATACTCATTTTTTTTTAAATTCGAATATGTATGTAATTATGATGGTGGTTAGTTACCCATTAGTCGTCAAAGTTTCATAAATGTTCGATATCTCATATACAGTTAATCTTTTTTTTTTTCTTTTTCCAAAAGCTAATGTCATCTTGTTCTCAGGAGTAAAATTCATTTACACCCCGTTAGTTTACTCTAAAAATCAAACAATCCTCCAATTTTGAACAATTGTCGGTTTCATCCTTTCATCCTACACAATCTCTATTTCACCCTGGACATATCAACTCCCCATGTATGTAATACCTTTTTTTTTAATATTAATTAGATATTTTTTAATGCATGTATTTATTCAAAAGTTAAAAATATTATATCTTATCATGTAATTTAATCTAAGTTCACTAACATTATAAATTAAATAATCATACTATGAATTACTACAAAATGTATTGCTACTTTATTATTATTATTATTATTATTATTATTTGAATATTACGTATATTAAAATGCATATAATGTATATCAATGTGTGCTTGTGATTTAAGATTCATTATCTTTATTATTTTCTATGTGTATATTTGATTGTTATCAGTAGATTTTTTCTAAATTATAATTAAAATTCATGTAATCTTTAAATAGATAATTTTTGCAAATTTATCAAAAAATTTACCTCTATTTTTCGCCCATTATTTTTTTATTACCTACGTTGTATAATTTATAAATTTTACTCTCTTTATTCTCAAGTTTTTAAATAGATTGAGTTTTAATTGCTATTAATAAAATTATTACGGTAAATTATTTATTAATATTTTTTATTTTTCTCATTTATTGCATTATTGAACAACATTAACTTATATGCTTGACTACTGCTTCTCACTTTTTTTTGTTTCGAAAAAGCTTTTTTAATTTGTCTATAGGTAGGGGTGTTCATGGTTCGGTTTGGATCGGTTTTTCCCTAAAAAGAAACCAAACCAAGTAAGTCGGTTTTTAAAATATTAGAACCAAACTAAACCAATTAAGTCGGTTTTTTCTCGATTCGGTTTATGTCGGTTTTTATCGGTTATTTGTCGGTTTTTTCTTAAATATAAGGCATACACTACCAAACACATATTCCGGCGACCACATTTTCTACGTAACACTATCAAATCAATTGCCCTTTGAGAAATCTATTATTTACTAAAATATATTGATGATAATTGAATGAAATAGTGATGAATAATTTAAGGACTCAATTAAAAATATATATATTTTTTAACATGAAATGAATTCTTACACTTAACAAAAGAAAACTACCAATCAAACTAGAATATAAAGGTAAAACATTGTACTAAAAGTGCAAACGATTAACATTCACCATAAATTTTTTAAAACTTTGTATAAAATATACATATATAGGTGTAATAATAAATTTGAAATAGTTACTCATATAGTCGGTTTGGTTCGGTTTTTTCGGTTATTTTTTGATTAAAACCAAAACCAAACCAAATTTGATCGGTTTTTAAAATTCAAAACCAAAACCATACCAAACCAAAAAGTATCAGTTTTTTTTGGTCGGTTTGGTTTGGTTTTCGATTTGGTTCGGTTTTTCGGGTTTTTATGAACACCCCTATCTATAGGTAAGCCAATAACATAAATTAAAATAAAAAATATCATTATATTAAAGAATAAAAATAAGAGATAAATATTGTAGAGGGTAAAATAGGCATTTTAAGAAGTCACCTTTGATACAAGAAGAAGAATGATAATTGTTCAAAGCTGGAGGATGAGTTTGATTTTTAAAGCAAACTTGAGGGATGTAAATGATTTTCACGCGTTCTTAGGCTATTAATTTTATTTAACATGTAAACTTTATTTTCAGGAAATAAACTACTTCAATAGTAGGAGTGGCAAACGGGCGGGGCAGGTCGGATATGGTTTGGGTCGAAAACGGGTAATGAAAAAATCAATCAATTATCCGATCTGACCCATATTTAATACGGATAAAAATGGATTAACCGGCGGATAATATGGGTTACCCATATTATCCATGAGTTCTTGTATAAGATCACTTTTGGGAAAATTCTTAGTCTCCCTAACTTGAGGAACCCCCAATTTGAGGCTTTACAAATATAAAAGTTAGACTCATTGGTTATCCATTGGATACTCATTGGTTATCCATTTTCTAAATGGATAATATGGTTCTTATCCATATTTGACCCGTTTTTAAAAAGTTCATTATCCAACTAATTTTTTAATGAATAATATGAGTGGTTAACTATTTTTTTTTAACTATTTTGCTACCCCTAGTCAATAGCTAGAAATTTGACCCTTGATTACCGATCATCTTTGCTATTTTTGGTACTAGCGAGCAGTAATTACAGAAAATAGGAGTCGCTTATAATTAATACTAGTTCTCTATAAATTTGATTTGATCCTGTATCATTTTAGGCCGATTCACACAAATGTCCCCTTTAATTAGGCCAGCATTTGGATTTTATCCCTATTTTTAAAAGTTGTGCAACTATAGCCATTGGGAAATCGCCCTTCTGGATAACGTTAAACTCGGCTCTAATATTTGCTCATATATTGATTAATCTAACATGCAAAATATTGTTATTGTCTAATGTTTACAATAACTTATCAAATTTTAGATCATGGTCTAATGTTTTTAATAAGATTTTTAGTTTTTCGAAATCTTTGAAGTTGTCAAACGATGATTCATTCTTCTTCTTTGAGTATAGTACTAAATAGTCTATTTGGTTTTTATTGAAGTGTATACATTTATAAACTTAAGGGAAAATCTAAATACTGACGAGGCTGAGTGTACAACAATGGATTCATCACATTTCAAAGAAAATCAAGGGGGAAATGAAATAAAAAATATTGTTTTTCTTATTTGAAGTTCATATGCGTACAATAAGAACTCAATTATAATAGCAATTGCCAAATTAAGGTTGATAAGCTTCTTAATTTGTTCAATAACTATAAATCAGATATGCTTTTCAATCAATCCATAATAATCAATATTACATCATATGAAGTATATTATAATCAAATTATAATATAATAAGATAATTCTTACGCATTTCATGAACTTTAAGGGTAAGAGTTCACATAATAATTGTGCCTTTTGGATGGTGCAGAAGGAGGAATAGGAACACCTTTTGGTAGCATATTGAACCAATTACCTTTCAGATATTCATTCTTTTCACCATATAAGTCTTTCACAGGCTCTGAGAACATTCCAGAAGCTTCCTCTTTCTTCGTCGTCGTCCTCGCCGTCGCCGTCGCCATTGTTCTCACTGCAGCACCATAGCCAAGAACAAGAGAAAGGGTAAGAATAAAGCACATGAAATTCCATGAAAAATGAAAGGTTTTAGAGTTAGTAGAATAAGCCATTGGAAGGTTTTTCTTGGAAATTATGTTGGCTAAGTATGTATTTATTTTCTTAGTTGAAAAATATAAGGTTTTACGTAGGAGTATATATATAGTACATGTATATATGCATGGAGAAGTGCAAGAGTTTAACTAATATGGAAGTAATTAAAAGATTTTGAGAAATATAATTTTTGAAGTGAATCATACGGAAAAACTACGTTGAATTTTGAATGAAAATTTAAGGGGTACTTAAAAAGAAAATTTTAAAATTTAGGATGAATGCATAGTTAAAATAAGTTTATTCTATCTATATTTTAATAGTAAAAATAATTAATATCAATCTAGAGGATATTCCTTGTACGTATGTGAGGGATTATATGTAAGTTTGAAATGTGTTTGTAGTTTGGAATTAGGGGAATTTACGTTTACTACGTTAACGGTGAAATTGGTATTGTTAAAAAATCCCCCGTCTCAAATTAATTGTCGTGATTTCTAAAAATAGTTGTCTCAAATTATTTGTCATTTTAAAATTTCAATAGTAAATTAATTTTTTTTTTCTATTCTACCCTTAACATTAATTGTTCGTGAAGACTACAAATACCTTAATTGTAAGTATTAAATGAAGAGAGATTATATCTTAAAACATAAATCAAGGTAAAATAGTTTAAAAAAACTCCCATTTAATATTTTCATAAGGAACGGGTAAAAGAGAAACGTGACAACAATTTGAGACGGAGAGAGTATGTACTAAGAATACCTCTAAGTTTACATGCTGAATGTTAGATTGTATTTAAAGAGATTGCTAATATTTGAATTAAGCCTTGCTTTGTACCCTTAAGTGCTTAGTGCGCTTTAAATTGATTATGATTATATGAGATGGAATCCATTAAATTTCAAGTACCAACATGAATTTACTATTTTGTTGTTGTACGCTTTAAAATTGTGGAAAAAAACATTATCCAGTCACTACGTAATTAAGTAGAAACAAGTTTTATTCCTTAACATTAATTAATGCAGACAATCAACACTTCAGTTCTCAGAAAAAGATTATGCAGTTACTTTGTTAACTCGGCAAACAACTCTATCCGGAATTAGTTAAGACTTTTCGGTCCATTTTAAGTGATTGTTTTGTTGTTATTTTCACCTTTTATTATTAATTAACAATATAATTGATTATATTAACCTTAATTTGTTAATTGAAAATACAACAAATACTCTTATGCTCTTTTTTACTCCAAGAACAACTTTGAAAAAGAAAGTTAATTCTTTTTTGTTATTTAAAAAAATTAAATATCATAGACCACAAAAAAAAAAAAGCAAAAAAAAAAAACACTTAAAGTGGACCGAAGGGGGTACTTATCAAGATGTCAGGTATCTAAGGAGGGGAATTTGCATCTTTCTTCTGGATTGCATGTTGTTCCTATTTTTCCTATGATTTCTGTGGTGATACTAATATTGTCTCCTTTTGTCTTTTTGTTTTCTTTAGCCGATGGTCTTTAGGAAACATCCTTTATACTTCTTCGGGTTAGGGGAAAGGTTTGCGTACGCACTACTCTCCCCAGACCCCATTAGTGGGATTTTACTGGGTTGTTGTCGTTGTTGTTGTTGTTAGTATTTTAAAGTGATACGCAACAGAATTTCTGGAAATCGAAAAAGAAGGAACACATAAAGAGTAACGAGATGAACTACTCTTGAAAAGTGATTCCAAGAGCTTAATGAAGCTCAGTTGAATAGAGAGAATAGCGACAAGAGAGTGTTATTGATCTTCACAACAATAGCTGATTACAGAGAAGGGATTTTGTGAGCTATATAGATGAATCCATGTGATGTGTAGTTAGTTAGTTATAACTAACTTCTGGAAATCACATGATTCACACGTGCTTTCTAACAACATTCACTAACGACTTTAACTACTACCTCAACTACTAACTCGACTACTAACTATGATTATTCCCTAATTATAGTTATTACATTCATATAGATACGTATCAATAGCCCCCTCTTCAGACAATCCTTGTCCTCAAGGATTAAAAAGTGGAAACTTGAGCTTGAAATCCTGTAGATCCTCCCAAGTATTGTCCTCTGGTGCATCATTCATCCATTTGATAAGGACTTGTGCTATTGCCTTTCCATGCTTCTTGGCCAGCCATATATCTAATATTGCTTCAGGTTCTAGTAGGACATGCCCTGAGTCAGAATGGACCACAGGTAATGTCACAGAAGCAATGTGAGCCCCTAACTTCTTCTTGAGCAGAAAAACATGGAACATTGGGTGAATCTTTGAGTGTGGTGGTAGAGCCAGAGTATATGCCACTTGTCCTACCTTGGAAATGATTTTTAAAGGCCCAAAGAACTTAGCAGATAATTTCTGGTAGGAATGGTTCTTTAGGGGAGTTGTCTGTAGGGTTGTAACTTGATGAAGACCCAATCACCTACTGCATAACTCCTATCAGTTCTACCTTTGTCTGCTTGCACTTTTATCATGTGTTGAGCTTTCTCTAAGTGAGTTTTTAAAGCCCTTAATGTTGCTTCTCTTACCTATAAGCTCCTATCTATCACATCCAACTAGGAATCAAAGGGTTGGTAAGGAAGTAGAGGAGGTGGTTTCTGACCATAAACAGCTTCATATGGGGTCATATTGGTGGCTGAGTGAAAGGTGGTGTTGTACCACCATTCTGCAAGGGGCAACCAATGTTGCCATTCCTTTGGTTTATCAAAGGTCATGCACCTGAAGTAGCATTCCAAATATCGATTGACAACTTCAGTTTGAGGATGGTAGGCAGAAGAAGTCAGGAGTGAGACTTTTTGTGACTTGAAGAATTCTTGCCAAAATCTGCTTATGAATACCTTGTCCCTATTAGACATAATAGTTCTGGGCATTCCATGATGTTTGAATACTCCCTCCATGAAAATTTGAGCCACCTCTAAGGTTGTGTAAGGATGTTTGAGGACAATAAAATGAGTAGCTTTACTGAGTCTGTCTACCACTACAAAAATGACCTATTTACCTGCAGCTTTAGGCAATCTTTCTATGAAATTCATAGATATATCTTGCCAAACTCTTGCAGGAATAGGTAAAGGTTGCAATAGCCCTGGGTAAGGGTTGCCAAACTCCTTTGAACCTTTGACATACATCACATTCCTTACATAGTGATACACATCCCGCTTCATCTTTTTCTAGTAGAAATCCTGCTTTAACCTGTTGAAGGTAGCTGTGATACCAAAGAGTCCTCCCATAGCACTGTCATGATAGAATGACAATAATCTTTTCCTCAGCTCAGGATCTGCACCTAGCAGCATTCTCCCTTTCCTGCTAAGTATGCCACCTTGAAACAAGTAGTGAGGTTTACAACAGGTACCAGATTGCAGCCCTTGAATCAGCTTTTGGAGTGCTGGATCTTGTGTCCAGATATGCTTAACTGCTTCCAAAAGTTCAGAAGAGACACCAAAAATGCTGAATAGCTCAATTGTATCCTCCTTCCTGGAAAGAGCATCAGCTGCAATGTTGTCCTTACCCTTTTGTTAGATATGGTGTAATCATAACCTAATAGTTTGATTAACCATTTTTGTTGGCTAGGAGTGTGATTTTATGTTTAAGTAGATACTTGAGGCTGTGATGGTCAGTATTGATTACAAAGTGTCTTCCTAGTAGGTAAGGTCTCCATTTTTTAACTGTAGCAACCAATGCTAGCAGCTCCCTCTCATAGGTTGATAGTGCCTTGTTTTTCTCTGACAAACCTTTGCTGAAAAAGGCTATAGGCCTGCTATCTTGAGCTAACATTGCTCCAATTCCAGAACCAGAAGCATCAATTTCCACTATAAATTCCTTGTTGACATCAAGTAATGCCAAAACAGGTGCTGTAGTGAGTGCCGTTTTCAAGTCTTCAACTGCTTTAGTGGTAGCTAGCAGAGTTCCAGATGAAATTCCCTTGTTTCAGCAGATCATGTAAGGGCCTTGGAATAATACCATACCCCCTTATAAACCTTCTGTAGTACCCGGTGAGGCCTAAGAAATCCCTCAAGCTCATTAGAGTAGTTGGTTGAGGCTAGTTCACCACTGCTTCTACCTTCTGATGGTCCATAGCAACTCCTTCTTCAGAGATTACATGGCCTAAGTAATCTATTTGGTTTACTCCAAAGGCACACTTGCTCTTCTTGACATAGAGCACACGGGATCCCAATACTTGAAAACCTTCCTCAAGATAAATTAGATGATCAGCCCAGCTAGCACTGTATATAATAATATCATCAAAGAAAATCAAGACTGATTTTCTAAGGAAGTTATGAAATATCTGATTCATTAGGATTTGGAATGTTGAAGGTGTATTGGTTATGCCAAAGGACATGACCATGAACTCATAATGGGCATGGTGAGTTCTAAAAGAAGTTTTTGGAATGTCAGGCTCATACATCCTCTGGTGGTATCCAGATCTACGGTCTAGCTTAGAGAAATATTTAGCTCCATGTAGTTCATCTAATAGTTCTTCAACGACAGGGATCGGGAACTTGTCCATCACTGTGCAATCATTCAATTCCCCGTAATCCACACACATCCTCCAAGTGCCATCTTTCATTTTTACCATTACAATTGGTGAAGAATAAGGACTGGTGCTATGTCTGATTACACAGAGGCTAACATCTCATCCACCGTCTTCTCTATTTCATTCTTCTGAATGGTTGGATACCTATAAAACCTCTTGGTGACTGGAGAGGTATCTTCCTTCGGAATAATTCTATGATCATGCATTCTAGAAGGAGGAAGTTTGCTGGGCTCTTCAAATATATCGCTATATTTCTGTAGTACTAGCTGCAATTCTACAGGTTCACTTTGAGTCTTCAGTTAGGATTCCAAAGGGAACAAGTTGACATCTCCTTCTATTGTTTCTTCTGTTAGAATGCCTAATGATATCATGCATAGTTCTACAGGTTTAGCTAACAACTTATCCATCTTTCCAGATTGGATTAGTTTAGCAGCAGGAGGTTGGATACCCCTCAAGGGTATCTTTTGGACCATGATAGTGAATTCCATCTTGAGCTTCCTGAAGTTCCACATGATATCTCCAAGAGTGATTAACCACTGAATTCCTAGCACCATGTTACACCCTCCAATGGGCAGCACTAACATATCTAAATCAAAGGAAACTCCCTGCATTTTTCATATCAATTTCTTGCACACATAGTGACTGTGTACCTTATTGCCATCAGCTACTGAAACTACAAATGGTGAGATGGCAGTCAAAGCACATCCCAATCTCTTACCAGTGTTGAGATCCAAGAAGTTGTGGGTGCTACCAGTATCAATAAGTACATGTACTGCTTTTCCTTTAATAGAGACTGTCACTCTCATCGTTCCAAAGTCATGAATACCAATCATAGCATGTACAGAAACATGGGGTAGTATGGACTCTTCCGGGTCAGTTTCTAAACCATGTGCTATCATGGTTAATAATTCTGCAGGGTCCAACATCACTTCTTTCTCCAACTCTACTGGTTTAATACAATCATCCACTTCCATGGAAAAGAATTACCTTCTGTTATTGCAGATGTGGCCTTGAGTGTGCTTCTCATCACAGTTAAAACATAATCCTTTACCCTCCTTTCCTCCATTTAAGCATGAGTTAAAAGTTTGGCATTTTTGTAGGGTGGTATAGAATTAACAGGGTAACGGTGTTGATGTTTTAGAAAATTTTGGGCAGTGGTTTGTGTGAGAGACTGGTTTGGTCCAAAGTGAGAAGAAAGTGATTTCATAGGGAAGTTTCTAGCATTATTTCTGGGATTTGACAAAATAGGTGTTGAGAGGAAAATTTGTTTTGGACTTCTAAAGTTTGTTCCTGCATTCTTGCTAGGCTTATGGCTTTGGCTAAGGATCTATGATTTAACATTTTAACTTGGAGTCCAATTTCAGGTTTCAACCCCCTTATAAAGCAACTAACTTATTCATCTTGCAATTCTACTCTATTAAGAAATCCATCAAATAGGTCAATGTATTCTTTAACAGTTGTTACCTGTCTTAGGTCCTTGAAATCCCCTATCGGATCGTCAAACAATTCTGCTCCAATCTGAAATAGAGACACCCTACATACTCCCCCCAGCGAGGCCACTCCCTTGTAACCCTCGACTTCATGAATCCTTGATGCCAATGCAAAGCTTGACCTTTAAGTTTACAAGAAGCCAATTTCACTTTTGAATCTTCAGGAGTCTCGTCCACATCGAAGAACTGCTCACACTTATAGAGCCAAACCTTCAATCTAGTTCCATCGAACTTAGAGATGGCCACATCCACCTGGTAATTTCTAAAGGGAGGTTGATGCTCGACAGCTCTAGCCACTCGATCCTCTGCACGATTTCTCAGAACTTCCTCACCCCTATTTGGTACTGGTCCATTCTGCGCATGATTATCCTCATTGCCTAACATCATGTCACGACCCGAATTTTCTATCGTCAAACTGTGATAGCGCCTAACATTGTACCCGCTAGGCAAGCCACCGTTTCAGAATATTCTACCTTTTTCTTTTATCTTTCAAACATTTAAAACTTAATCAATATAAACCAGTGAAAATAATTGCGGAGTAAAATATTTTAAAAGCTTAACTTTACATAATAACGAAAACCATAGTAACATTCACCCAGAACTGGTGTCACAACTCACAAACTATCTAAGATTACTACAAACAAGGGCTGAATGAAAAGTTTACATCTGTCTCGGTAGTAGATAAAACAGAAAATTAAATGAGATAGAAAGGGGACGCCAGGGCCTGCGGACGCCTGCAGGACTACCTTGGGTCTCCAGTGCGCAGTGATAGCAACCAACCTCATGATCAACCACTAGCTCCAAAATCTGCACAGAAAGTGCAGAGTGCAGTATCAGTACAACCGACCTCATGTACTGGTAAGTGCCGAGCCTAACCTCAATGAAATAGTTATGAGGCTACGACGGGGCATACAACATATACAACCTATAACATTTTATACTAAACAAAAAAGAAATACGAAGTGAAATAAAGCAATAACTAGCATTAGGTAATTTCGAAACTCGACTGTTCCACTAGTGTTTAGCTATAACCAGTCCTTAATGGTGTTTCAACACCACAATAATGAACCTCAATGGATATGGACACGCAACAACAACTGATGCGGCGCGCATCCCGATCCCATCATATAGACAACAACAGTATCAATATCCACCCTTAATCCTCCTTCTTGCGGAGTGCAACCCGATCCCACCTGTTCATCCCTATTACTCCTCAACACATATCACCCTTATTCCTCCGGTTGCGGCGCACAACCCGATCCCACCTATCCACCCTTATTACTCCTTATTGCGGCGTGCAACCCGATATATATATATATATATATATATACACACACACACACACATTGTTTCACAGATTAATTCAAATCCTCCAATGTACTTATTCCTCAATTCACACAACAGAATATCACTACGATTATGAAACTTTATTAGTGTAAACTACCCAGCGAGACTAACCAAGGTGTACCACAAAGCACCAATAAACTAATAAAGGCCAACAAAGTAATAAAACAAAACCAAGAAATAATTGAATACTTCAATAAAGAGAGCAACGATTAACATGAAACGATTAGACATGGAAACAATTATTGACAAGTAACAATTAAGTCATGGAAACAATTATGAACCAGTAGCAGTTAGGACATGGAAACAATTATAAACAAGTAACAATTAAGACATAAAATAGTTTTAATAGGAAACAAGGAAGGGAAGAAGCTACAAATGGTAATTTGGTGGCGCACAGGTACTCGTCACACCTATACGCCACACACTTGGAATTTCACATAGCACATAAGTTGGGGATTCCTATTCCCTCAAAGTCAAGGTGACCAAACACTTACCTCAAGCCAACGAGTAATTTAACACTCAATCACCGCTTTAGCTCTTGATTCCATCGCCAATTCACTCGTATCTAGCCATAATAAGTTTAATAACATCAATAAATGCTAAATAATTCAACTCCAATGCATAGATATAGATTTTCCAATATTTTTCCCAAAATGTCGAAAATCGACTCCGGGCTCGCTTGGTCCATACCCGAAATTTGGACCAAAACCCAATTACACATTCACCCCCGAGCTTGGATATACAATTTGTTTTGGAATCAGACCTCAATTTGAGGTCTAAATCCCAAAATTTCAATATTCCTAACTTCTACCCAAAATTCCCAATTCCACTATGAAAACCTTAGATTTTAGGATGAAATCTTGTAAAAAGAAGTTAAGGAGTGAAAGAAATGAGTTTAAAATTACTTACATATGATTTAGGGATGAAAGAGTATTTGAAAAATCGCCTCTTATACTTTAGAGTTTTGATAAAAAATGGATAAAAAGTCCCGCTTATATAGCCCTCACCGCTGATAGCGAAATAATGGGCGCGGCCGCGGAAGCTCTGGCATTGCCTACCGTTGATCGCAAAATCCCACTGCGGAAGTGGAATCCCCAGCATGGCCGCAAAATTCTACCGCGGACCACGAGGCCCTGTTTCAGAGACCTGCAATTTCCTGGAATTATGCAGTGTCACACCCCAACCTTGTGAGGTGTGGCTGGCACCCGATGCCCGAAGGCCCGAGCGAACCAACCATGAGATATGATCCGAAATATAATAACCTGCAGGCAGAAGAGCCCAACACGACATATATATATATATATATAAACTAGGCCAACAAGGCTGTAACAACAGTATAACAGCTATCCAGAAGGCCGATAGGGCGATACGAAAAATATATATATACAATGACCGCTAGTCTGCAAGCCTCTAAGAGTGTAAGACAATCTCAACAGGGCGGGACAAAGCCCCCGACATGCCCAAAACCACACATATACATCTGTAATAGTACCTATGGACTCAAAGTCAGCAACTCCGAAGAAGTGGAGTGCGAAACCCAACGCTGATCCTGGGGGTCCTACTGAGGAGGCACACCACTCTGTCTATTCGAACCTGTGGGCATGAACACAGCGCATAAAAATGCGTCAGTACGAAATATGTACTGAATATGTAGGGCGACAAGTGTAACATGAAAAATGTAATTAACAAGAGAAGAGACATAGAGATAATTTAAATTCTGAAACTAGCCTCGGTAGGAAACTAAAATTCAACATGGATATAAATGTATGCTCGTGACACCGTCGTTCACTATCGCTACTTATAATATATCACATTATATAATAATAAATCCCTCTGTGGGGCTATAATATCCATAACATACCCGGCCATAATAAAGGCTCGATAGAATCGTACCCGGCCACGTGAAGCTCGGTAATCCCAACTGATCAGTGGTTACACAATATGTGTCATACCCGGCCGTCTATAATGCGGCTCGGTAATGAAAGTAAATACATACATATACTAGATCATAAATTATATAGGTGCAATGCGAAACCAACCTTAAAAGACGTATTCTAAGAAGAGTCGAAGTGGCCTATCATCATTCTTCCCCGACTATCATGGTTGTGGCTAAAAATATTTAATTTTCAACTACGAGCCAACAAATATTAAGAACATGAGAGTTGTGTATTATGAGTACCTTTGAAGTAAATGTTACTTATTCATGATTTATATGAACGTCGAAAGGAGAACGAGTAAAAGGCTCTAGTTCTTTTTAAGCAAGGAACAAGGAAATCCGAGAATTCATAGATATCCTCTAGAGTAAGCAATCTATGAGAAAAGATCAGGTCTAAGCATCTTTATAAGTTGAAGGTGAAATAACTCGAATCCGACGAGACAATTCGATAAACGTTTATTCGAATTCTAGTCATGCCGAAAAGTATAGCGAAAGCCCTACATACCTTGTCGATGGAGTTATATACTGTTTCCAAGACCTCAAAAGCCTTAGGAATGATTTCCAACATAATACAAACCATTCAAAATCAAATTCAAGCTCATAGCTTAAATAATTCTTCATTTAGACATTTACGCGAACAACTTGTGGCCATGAATTTGTAGACTCTTTTGTAGATTAATTTCCCCCCAACACACCACCAAATTTTACTTTACTACATCTCCTCATCAACAGAATTCCATCCATGTCTTCACAGATCCAAACAACACAATAAAATCATATAGAACAACCCCAACAATCAAGCCATATTAAGAGAGGTTTCTAAAAAAATCAAGAATATTTCTATAGAGGTTTCAACTATTTCTTAAGAATTCTTACGGTAGAAGTTTACAAAGATCAAAGAGGAAGTTAAATCATACCTTATGTGACCAGAATTACTCAAAATTCGAAATTACAAGACGGAGTCTTGCTATGAAAAGTGAAACACCGAAGAATTCACGATTCCGAAGCTACCATGGTGTTCTCCATCTTGAGGATGACTAAATTGTTGTTATGCTTGGCTAGATGGATGGGAGAAGTTTGAGAGGAAATCCCTAGGTTTTTGGTTCTGTTTTGGAGAGGATAAAATGCAGGGGTTCTGTTTTAAAAATTGACTTAAATAAAGAAATTTTGACTAAACCCGACTAGGCACACTGTTCCCGTAACAGTGTGCACCCCTGTACGAAAATATTAATATCTCTCTACTCTGAAGTCGTATTAACGAACGGTTTGTTGCGTTGGAAACTAGACTCATAGACCTTCGATTCGGTAGGTAGAACACACCATAAATCCCAGTATATTGAGAGAAAAGGTCATCAACATTTTATCCAAATTCCAGTGAAATTTAAACCCGTAACTTGCGCGCGATCTTTGTCGAATTTTTAATCACAACTCAAATGACTTCCAATCTTAACGTATAACTATCGCATCATTTAAATATCTCATAGAAATTATCTTCCTACCGAATTATCCCATTTACAGCATGATAACGCCGAATACACAAGGTGTAACATTCTCCCCTCCTTAAGAACATTCGTCCTCGAATGTTAACGGTTAACCTAACTTCTGAATTTTTATTTTTAAAAAAAATTCGCCAGAGTTTCCCCTATAAATATGAATATCCAAAACCTGCCATCAGCCCAAACATACATATCTAAGGCCACACAGGGCTACACATCATAATAATAACATCAACTTGGCCTCACCCGACCATTTACTTATACAATAATGATAATAAGAAGGTTAGCCATAACTTAATTACCTTAACTGTCACTGGTTGATATATGTGCAACACCTGCCATGTTTGTCTCAGGCATATCACCTGAAGACTCAAATAAATGAGGGTATCTGGACTTCATGTCCTCCTCGGCCTCCCATGTCATTTCCTCTACATTATTGCTCCTCCAAAGTACTTTTACTGAGGCTACCTCTTTAGTCCGTAGCTTACGGATTTGACGGTCAAGAATGGCAATAGGTATTTCTTCATATGACAAGTTCTCAGAAACTTCAATATCCTCGATAGGGTTGATGCAAGAAGGATCACCTAAAAATTTCCGAAGCATGGAAATATGAAATACCGGATGGAATGCTTCTAATTCTGGTGGCAGGTCAAGTTTGTAGGCTACTCGCCCAATTCTCTGAACAATCTGATATGGCCCAACATATCTAGGGCTGAGTTTTCCTTTCTTACCAAATCTTATTACACCCTTCATAGGCGACACTTTCAAGAATACCCAGTCTCCCACAACAAATTCCAAGTCTCGACGTCGGTTATCTGAATATGATTTCTGTCGACTTTGAGCTGTACGCAACCTTTCCTGGATCAACTTTACCTTTTCTACAGCTTGCTGTACCAATTCAGGTCCTAGAAACTTTGTCTCACCAACATCAAACCAGCCAATAAGAGATCTGCATTTCCTCCCATATAGTGCCTCATAAGGTGCCATCTGAATACCGGCATGATAACTGTTATTGTAGGCAAACTCAATAAGCGGTAAATGATCTTCCCAACTTCCCTTGAAGTCTAAGACACAAGCTCGCAACATATCTTCAAGTGTCTGAATAGTGCGTTCGGCTTGTCCGTCGGTCTGCGGATGAAATGCTGTACTAAGGTTAACAAGAGTACCCAAACCTTCTTGAAAAGACCTCCAGAAATTAGCTGTAAATTGGGCACCTCTGTCAGATATAATAGAAAACGGAACTCCATGTAGCCGAACTATTTCCTTGATATACAGGCTCGCATAGTCTTCAGCTGAATAGGTGGTCCTAACTGGGAGAAAGTGAGCTGATTTCATCAGCCTATCCACAATGACCCAAATAGAATTGAACTTACGGTGAGAATTGGGCAATCCTATAATGAAATCCATATTAATCGATTCCCATTTCCAAGCTGGAATCTCAATATTTTGAAGTAGCCTTCCAGGTTTCTAGTGTTCAGCTTTAACCTGCTGGCAGTTGGGACACTGAGCCACAAATGTGGCTATATCTTTCTTCATGTCGTTCCACCAGTATAGCTGACGAAGATCATGATACATTTTGGTTGAACTAGGATGAACTGAGTACCGAGACTGGTGCATCTCTGTCATAATTTGCTTACGAAGCTCCCCAACATTAGGTACACACCATCGGCCTTTATATTTTAGAATTCCATCATCAGATTGCTCGAACAACTGCTTTTTCTGAAAATGGATACTCTCTTTAATTTTGACTAACTCCGGATCCTCAAATTGACGCATTTCTACCTCAGCTACCAGTGATGACCCCGCAATATTTTGGACTACTATACCCTGGTCACCTGTATCATGTAGCCGTACACTCAGGTTAGCCAATTGATATATCTCTTTAGTCATTTCTAATTTCCCAGCTTCTACATGCTTCAAGCTGCCCATGGATTTACGACTCAATGCATCAGCTACCACATTTGCTTTGCCCGGATGGTACAAAATATCCACATCATAGTCCTTCAGCAATTCAAGCCATCTTCTTTGTCTCAAGTTCAAGTCTTTCTGCTTAAATATATATTGTAAACTTTTGTGATCTGTATAGATATCCACATGAACACCATAAAGATAATGACGCCATATTTTTAAGGCAAATATAACGGCTGCTAACTCAATATCGTGAGTCGGATAATTGTATTCGTGCTTCCGCAACTGCCTCGAAGCATATGCAATAACTTTTCCATGCTGCATTAGAACACATCCCAATCCAACCCTGGATGCATCACAATATACCACATAACCTTCAGATCCTTCCGGAAGTGCTAGAACAGGTGCTGATGTTAAGCGTTTCTTCAACTCATGAAAGCTCCTTTCACATGCATCAGACCATTGGAACTTAACGGCTTTGTGTGTCAATTTTGTCATGGGAGCAGCAATAGAAGAGAAGTTCTCAACAAATCTCCGATAATAACCAGCTAAGCCCAAGAAACTACGAACTTCCGTAGGAGTTGTAGGTCTAGGCCAGTTTTGTACTGCTTCAATTTTCTGACCATCTACCTTAATACCTTTATCGGAAACGATATGCCCAAGGAAAGCCACTGAATTCAACCAAAATTCACATTTGGAGAATTTAGCATATAATTTCTGATTTTTCAAAGTCTGCAACACCACACGCAAATGATCCTCATGTTCTGCTTCTGATTGAGAATATACCAGAATATCATCAATGAAAACAATTACAAATATATCTAGAAATGGCTTGAAAACCCAATTCATTAAATCCATAAAAGCTGCTGGCGCATTAGTAAGACCGAAAGACATCACAAGAAATTCATAATGGCCATATCTAGTCCGGAAAGCCGTTTTCGGAATATCTCTCTCCTTAACTCGCAATTGGTGATAGCCGGATCAAAGGTCAATCTTTGAGAAATATTTGGCACCTTGCAACTGATCAAACAAATCATCAATTCTGGGTAAAGGGTACTTGTTCTTGATAGTCACTTTGTTGAGCTAGCGATAGTCAATACACATTCTTAACGAACCATCCTTCTTACGAACAAACAACACTGGTGCACCCCAGGGAGATGTGCTGGGCCTGATAAAGACCTTATTCAAAAGATCCTTCAACTGGGCTTTCAATTCTTTTAACTCAGCAGGAGCCATTCTGTATGGAGGAATAAATATTGGTTGAGTATCTGGAAGCATATCAATAGCAAAGTCGATTTCTCTTTCTGGAGGAAGACCAGGAAGTTCATCAGGAAATACATCAGGAAATTCATTCACGACGGGAACCGATTGAAGGGTTGGAGATTTCACCTCCATATCATGCACTCGTACCAAATGATAGATGTACCCTTTCAAAATCATCCTTCGAGCTTTAAGGTAAGAAATAAACTTTCCCTTAGGCGCTGCAGCATCACCTTTCCATTCAATAATAGGCTCACTTGGAAAATTAAAACGAACAATCTTTGTCCAGCAATCTACATTGGCATAACAAGAAGCCAACCAATCCATACCCATAATGATATCAAAATCGACCATTTCTAGCTCATGCAAATCTGCTAACGTATGGCGGTCATGAATCTTCACGTCACAACTTCGATATACCCGTCTAACTACAATAGACTCACCCATTGGCGTAGATACCTCAAAAAACTGTTGCAACAATTCAGGCTCTCTATCCCATTTACTAGCAACGAAGGGGGAGATATACGACAATGTAGAACCAGGATCTATCAAGGCATACATATCGATAGAAAAGACGGATAGTATACCTGTAACCACGTCCGGAGATGACTCTAAATCCTGACGACTCGATAAAGCATATATGCGATTTTGCTGACCTCCTGAACCAGAAGCTCCAAATCTTCCCCTACCCCTGCCAGCTGATGTCTGCATACTCTGTCTAGGAGGACGTACCGAAGAAGAAGAAGCCCCTGCAGATGCCGTCGACTGAGCCATACCCCCTCCACCTGTCATCGGACAATGTCTCATAATATGACCTGGCTGTCCACATGTATAACATGCATCAGAACCCTGGCGACATGGTCCAAAATGATTTCGGCCACATCGATCACATCTAGGAAACTGAGGCCTCATCTGACTGAACTCCCCTCTAAACTGTGGACCTGGGGTCCGTGAACTCTGACCTGGACCAGAATAAGTGGTCCGATCCTGGCGCTGTCCCTGAAACTGTGGCGGTGCACTGGCTGCCGGATAAGACTGACGCCAGGGAAACTGTGGTCTAAATCCACCTCGAAACTCCCCTATGTTACCTGCGAACCGCGCCCTCTTCTGTTACCCTCTATCATGCTCTCGATTGGCTCGTTGTTGCCTCTTGCGATCCTCTAGACCCTGTGCATATGCTTGAATACGGGCAATATCCATTCCTTGGTTTAGAGAAGCTGTAGTGCACTCATTTATCAAGTGTGCCCCCAAACCACTAACAAACTGGTGTACCCGATCACTCATATCAGCAACAATCGTAGGAGCATACCTAGCCAAAGAGTTGAACTGCATGCTATATTCCCGAACGCTCATATTACCCTGTTCTAAGTGTAAGAACCTATCTCGTCGGGCTCTTCGAAGCTCGATTGGCAAATATTGCTGTAAAAATGCCTCAGAGAACTCCTTCCATGTCACTGGTGGCACATTAGGCCCCCGAGTTTGCTTCCAAGTCTCATACCATGTCACAACAACATCACGTAGTCTATAAGAAGTAAACTCCACTGACTCAACATCTGTGGCATGTATAATTTGTAAGGTCCGTTGCATAAGATCCAGAAAATCCTGTGGGTCAGCATTAGGATCAACCCCTGTAAATACTGGAGGATCCAAGTTGATAAAGTCTCGAACTCTCGCACTCACGGACCTATCAGCAATACCGAAGGTCTGGTGTTGGGCCTGGGAGGCCACTATTCGAGTCAGCAATTGTACAGCACTCCGCATGTCTAGGTCCTGATCAGGAACAACTGGGAGAGGGACTGGAGGTATGTTAGCTCCTCTACGCCCTTCCGGGGGTGGTGGGGGTACTGCCCCGGAAGCCTGAGAATCAGCCTCATTCTGTGGCTCATGTTGATCTACATTAGCAGGTGGCACCTGACTTGTGCCCTCTCCCGCCTCCTCGTCCAACCTCTGAATAAATTTCATAGCCACTTGTCGTCTCCTAGTGTTAGGCATCACTGAGAAGGTAAACAAAAAAGAGAATTAGGAATGAACACTTATGATTAGGCTCTATTGCACGATCTAGATCAAGAAGAAAGTAATAATCCTAAATGCCCAATAGCCTCATGTTTATAAGTGTGGTGCACAACACACCATAAACAAGACTCTACTAGACACGGCTTGTAGACTCCCTAGGACTGACCTGCTCTGATACCAAGTTTGTCACACCCCAACCTTGTGAGGTGTGGCTGGCACCCGATGCCCGAAGGCCCGAGCGAACCAACCATGAGATATGATCCGAAATATAATAACCTGCAGGTAGAAGAGCCCAACACGACATATATATATATATAAACTAGGCCAACACGACATATATATATATAAACTAGGCCAACAAGGCTGTAACAACAGTATAACAGCTATCCAGAAGGCCGATAGGGCGATACGAAAAATATATATATACAATGACCGCTAGTCTGCAAGCCTCTAAGAGTGTAAGACAATCTCAACAGGGCGGGACAAAGCCCCCGACATGCCCAAAACCACACATATACATCTGTAATAGTACCTATGGACTCAAAGTCAGCAACTCCGAAGAAGTGGAGTGCGAAACCCAACGCTGATCCTGGGGGTCCTACTGAGGAGGCACACCACTCTGTCTATTCGAACCTGTGGGCATGAACACAACGCATAAAAATGCGTCGGTACGAAATATGTACTGAATATGTAGGGCGAGAAGTGTAACATGAAAAATGTAATTAACAAGAGAAGAGACATAGAGATAATTTAAATTCTGAAACTAGCCTCGGTAGGAAACTAAAATTCAACATGGATATAAATGTATGCTCGTGACACCGTCGTTCACTATCGCTACTTATAATATATCACATTATATAATAATAAATCCCTCTGTGGGGCTATAATATCCATAACATACCCGGCCATAATAAAGGCTCGGTAGAATCGTACCCGGCCACGTGAAGCTCGGTAATCCCAAATGATCAGTGGTTACACAATATGTGTCATACCCGACCGTCTATAATGCAGCTCGGTAATGAAAGTAAATACATACATATACTAGATCATAAATTATATAGGTGCAATGCGAAACCAACCTTAAAAGACGTATTCTAAGAAGAGTCGAAGTGGCCTATCATCATTCTTCCCCGACTATCATGGTTGTGGCTAAAAATATTTAATTTTCAACTACGAGCCAACAAGTACTAAGAACATGAGAGTTGTGTATTATGAGTACCTTTGAAGTAAATGTTACTTATTCATGATTTATATGAACGTCGAAAGGAGAACGAGTAAAAGGCTCTAGTTCTTTTTAAGCAAGGAACAAGGAAATCCGAGAATTCATAGATATCCTCTAGAGTAAGCAATCTATGAGAAAAGATCAGGTCTAAGCATCTTTATAAGTTGAAAGTGAAATAACTCGAATCCGACGAGACAATTCGATAAACGTTTATTCGAATTCTAGTCATGCCGAAAAGTATAGCGAAAGCCCTACATACCTTGTCGATGGAGTTATATACTGTTTCCAAGACCTCAAAAGCCTTAGGAATGATTTCCTACATAATACAAACCATTCAAAATCAAATTCAAGCTCATAGCTTAAATAATTCTTCATTTAGACATTTACGCGAACAACTTGTGGCCATGAATTTGTAGACTCTTTTGTAGATTAATTTCCCCCCAACACACCACCAAATTTTACTTTACTACATCTCCTCATCAACAGAATTCCATCCATGTCTTCACAGATCCAAACAACACAATAAAATCATATAGAACAACCCCAACAATCAAGCCATATTAAGAGAGGTTTCTAAAAAAAATCAAGAATATTTCTATAGAGGTTTCAACTATTTCTTAAGAATTCTTACGGTAGAAGTTTACAAAGATCAAAGAGGAAGTTAAATCATACCTTATGTGACCAGAATTACTCAAAATTCGAAATTACAAGACGGAGTCTTGCTATGAAAAGTGAAACACCGAAGAATTCACGATTCCGAAGCTACCATGGTGTTCTCCATCTTGAGGATGACTAAATTGTTGTTATGCTTGGCTAGATGGATGGGAGAAGTTTGAGAGGAAATCCCTAGGTTTTTGGTTCTGTTTTGGAGAGGATAAAACGCAGGGGTTCTGTTTTAAAAATTGACTTAAATAAAGAAATTTTGACTAAACCCGACTAGGCACACTGTTCCCGTAACAGTGTGCACCCCTGTACGAAAATATTAATATCTCTCTACTCTGAAGTCGTATTAACGAACGGTTTGTTGCGTTAGAAACTAGACTCATAGACCTTCGATTCGGTAGGTAGAACACACCATAACTCCTAGTATATTGAGAGAAAAGGTCATCAACATTTTATCCAAATTCCAGTGAAATTTAAACCCGTAACTTGCGCGCGATCTTTGTCGAATTTTTAATCACAACTCAAATGACTTCCAATCTTAACGTATAACTATCGCATCATTTAAATATCTCATAAAAATTATCTTCCTACCGAATTATCCCATTTACAGCATGATAACGCCGAATACACAAGGTGTAACATTCAGCACATGTCTTTTCCTAAGTCTGTACACCCCAAAGCCTATCCGTAACTCACCCGAGCCCTCGGGGTTCCAAACCAAACATGCACCCAAGTCTAAACAATCATACGTACTTACTCGTGCGATCAAGTCGCCAAAATAACCTCTTAAACAACATATTTAACACCAAAATTCATGAAGTTCTTAAGAACATTGAAATTTTCATTTTCTCAACTAAGGGTCCGATTTATATCAAATCAACTTTGATTTTTAACAAATTTCGCAGATTCGACTTAATTATTATTTTAAACCAATACCGGGATCCGGTACTAAAATACGAGCCCGATACCATCAAGGTCACACACCATTTCATTTCCAAAAGTTTTTATATTTTCTAGCAAATATTTTTTTTAAAATTTTTTTTCTCGGGCCAAGTACCTTGGAATTCGATTCCGGACACATGCCCAAGTCCCATATTTTACTACAGACCCTACAGGACCGTCAAATTACCAGTCCGGGTCCGTTTACCGAAAATATTGACCGAAGTCAACTTTAATCAATTTTAAAGGCCAAATTCTATATTTCTCAAATTTTTTACACAAAAGATTTCATGTATCGCGCCCAGACTGCGCACGCAAATTGAGGAGGGATAAAAGGAGATTTTCAAGGCCTCAGAACACAAAAACAGACTCTAAAATAAAAGATGACTTTTTTGGTCATCACACATCATTTTCTTAATTTCTTCTAATGCCTGTGCAAATTTTTCTTCCACTGAACTAGTCAATTCTGCCACTGTATGAACTACATGATCCACATAACCTTTGAGGTTATTAACATCCTTGCGTAACTCTGTCATTCGTGTATTATGATCGCCCATTGTCGTAGCCAAGGTATCAGAGCTCGGATACCAAAGATATGCAACAGAATTTCTGGAAATCGAAAAAAGAAGGAACACCTAAAGAGTAATGAGATGAACTACTCTTGAGCAGTGATTCTAAGAGCTTAATGAAGCTCAATTGAATTAAGAGAACAGAGAAATGATTGTTATTGATCTTCACAACAATAGCAGATTACAAAGAAGGGATTTTGTAAGCTATATAGATGAATCCACGTGGTGTGCAGTTAGTTAGTTATAACTAACATCTGGAAATCACATGACTCACACGTGCTTTCTAACAACCTTCACTAACGACTTCTCAACTACTAACTCGACTACTAACTATGATTGTTCCCTAACTATAGTTATTACAAACAAATACCTATCATAAAGGCTATTGAAGCAAGTGATTCAAGACTTCTCTAAAGGGACAATCTTATAAACTTATTTCAAGCATGATCTCCTGCTAGCAGATTTGTTTTTTTTAATCTTGTACGGAAAAGAGTTTAAACTGCCCCTGAACTATTGGCTAAAGGCTAAATATACCCTTGTCTAATCATGCTACTAATGCTATCAATTCAGCTCATTTTTATAATATAATTAACTATCAACTTGAATTAAAAAAGTTTTTATATTCGACGTGTTATTTTATTACTGATCAAATCCAATTAAATAAATAGAGAAAGTCCAAAATTTCCCTAAACTGTTGGCCAAGGGCTAAATATTATCCTCCGTCCACCTATTTGTTTTAAAAAGTCCCCAAAAATACACTATTTTCTAACTTACCCAACCGAAATACTAACCCGCCAGGAAAACATAAAATTTCACTGGGAGATTCATTTTCGAGCATTATTTTTTATTGGCAGAATAGGTAAAGACCCCCCCTAAACTTGACACTTTTTAATGAGTGTACACCTTAACTATACGTGATTTTAATTACCCCCTATGCTTACTTTTTCGGATTTTATTACCCCCTAACATGCCACATGGCAGTGGAAGTTTGTTCAAATGGATGAGTGCGTGTGGGGGAGTATATTTTTTGCCACACCAGTTGAATATTTACCATCCCTAACGGTAATAATTTCCCCCAACGGTAACAACCCCTATTTATTGGTTTCTTTCCAAGTCTTCAGCCATAATCTTCTCAAAATCTTTGTCCAATCAAATTCCATTTTCCCCTAAGATTTTGGCTCTTATTTTTTGCCCAAATAATAGCCATTTTTTCAACAGCTGGAAGATAGAAGATTAATGTTTTTTGTAGATGTGACAAGCCAGCTCCTTTAAAAGTTGCGTGGACTACTACAAATTCTGGGCGACGATTCTTTGGATGCAGTCTTTATCAGAAGATAAATTCTTGTCGATTTCTTTAATGGTATGAACCTCCATTTCCGAAGCAACAATCATTGTTTTTCTGAGTTGTTGAAGAAGACTAACAAACTATCGAAGAGGAAAAAATGCTAAAGTTTCTATTATTTTTCAGTTTACTTTTGAATTTGATTTTGTTCATGTACAAATAATGGTTATCTGGTAGTATGTAATAGAAGTTAAGCAATATGATATGCTGTTCGACACTACTATGTCAACATTTTGTCAACATATAGAATTGATGCCAATCACAATTTATATAAAAACAGCCATCAGTATCCACAAAAACAACCAATCACAATCACGATGTCCATATACAGCAAGACATACACATGACAAACAGGTTCACAAAATAATGTTTAGTACCACCATCAGTATTCACAAAAAACAGACACCCCATGAATTCAACTAAAACAGCCACCTCATGAATTCAACAAAAAAGGAAGTCTAGTATATCAAATACTACATCCAAACAGTAAAGAAATTCAAGTGGTCTTCTTGGAGGGAGATTTCCCCATAACCTTAGATCTTGTTTGTATTCCACCGGATTGGGACCTTGTCTTGATTCTAGCCATTGCAGCTTGGACTTGAAGTTGTCTTTGAGTCACAATTTCCTTCCCTTTCCATTTCAAACCTTTAGAAGGCTTATATCCAATATCACCAGTAACATGGGTAGAATCAATTAAAGGGCCAGTATAAACCTTTTTGGTTGTAGGCAAACCATGCTGATAACATTCAAACCAAAAGATACATTTTAAAGTTAGACAATAACATCATATAGTAAGTTAGACAATAAAATGTGCCTAAAATGTAAGGACAAAAAAAAATACAATTACATTAATATTTGTAAAACCAGATTGTGCAACAAATACACCATGTACTTGAAGCCTAGGCCTCTTGTAGTGGCTTCTTGCCCACCCAGATTTTCCTCCAGTACTTGGAGATGCCTTACTTGTAGATACATTGTCATATTCCTTTCTGCCTCTCTTTTGTGAAGTTTTTATTGTTGATTGTTGTGAGCAATTAGTAGTCTATTATATGAGAAAATGAGGAATTAGCTCTTAGATAACTAAGAAGATAGTAATAAAGGAAGAAGGTAATAAGGTACCTCTTGAGTACTTGTTAGTCTTGTTGGACAACTCCTCATATTATGAGTACTTGCTTTGCAAATGGAGTATGTCATAGTTATTCCCTTCTTTGATAATTTTCCAGCCTTTTTATTTCTCCAACTTCCTTTCTTCTATTTTTTATTGGCCTTCCAGGCATATTTTGAACTGGAGGAGGTAATACCTTGGAGTTACTACTTTCTGGCCACATTATCATGTTGGGAACTGGTTGTATGAAGTGTGAATATGCCTTCATGTAGGTCTCTTTCCTGTAATAGTGTACAATATGCTCTGAAGGATCAAGTCTCTTGAAGTACGTTGCTGTTATAGCATGTGGACATGAAATGCCTTTAAGTTCCAAAGACCTGCAATTGCAGTAACCTGTTCTTAAATCTACAATGAACTTGCATGGACAATCTTTGAGTTCAAATCCAGTATCTCCATTAAACATGAAGTCAAGCCTCATTGACCTCTCAATATTAGTATTGAACACCATCATGACCATTGGAGATACACCATCCTGCCAAGTTTCAGCAAATTCTCTCATCTTTGCTACCTTACTCATTACTTTGACCCTTATTTCCTCTAGCATTGATATGATTGTCTTGTGTCTAGGGCCCAATATCCAAGCGTTGAAGCTTTCACACATGTTATTGTCAACACTGTCATACTTGGAGAATGTTTGAAAGAATGCTTTGCACCATCTTTCTTTGTTGTATTTAACTAGGTCTTCACAAATGTTATGACCCAATTTATCAAGATCATCTAGTTTTTTTTCATTTCAGACTCAAATGTTGATCTAGCAATACTCCAGAATCTTTTTCTCCTTTCAATCCCTCTCCATTTTATAACCCAGTTTGCCAGAATGTGTCTAGCACACATTCTGTGCTCACACTCAGGTAAAATCTCTTCAACAACTGAACATAGACCCTGCATAAAAACAGAGAAACAGTAATACTTAAACCAGAAAACAGTAATACTTAAACCAGAAAAACAACAGTGTTTTAAACCAGAAAAATAGTAGTAGTTAAATAGCAAAAAAATAGAAAAATAGTAGTATTTAAACAACAAAAAAAATAGAAAACAGTAGTACATACCTTTTGCATGTCATTTATCATGGTGAGTTCCCTGCCATCTCCCAAGTTCAAATCAGTATGCAATAGCCTGAGGAACCAACTCCATGTTTGCTTTTTTTTTTTCCATTGCCTACAACAGCCCAAGCTATTGGGAACATTTGGTTATTCCCATCCTTTGCTACTGTTGCCAACAGTTGCCCTTTACAAACACCCTTTAAAAAACATCCATCTAACCCTATACATCTCCTACAACCCTCCATAAACCCCTGCTTCATAACTGCTTCTTCCCATCATCTGTGTCTGTCAATTTTACTGCACATGTGCTACCAGAATTTGTTTTGAGTAGCATATCCCTATAGTCCAGAATCCTACCAAACTCAGCAACATGATCCCCTATAATCTCTTTCAACACAATCTTTTTGGCCTTCAAACAAACAACCTTACCAACATATAAACCAAGCTTTTTCTCACAATATCCTGAATTTACCAACCTTTAATTTTAGGCTGTGAGGTAATTCTATCTTTGAACTGTTTTGCCACATATTTTAAATTACACAGATAGTTGTAAGTGGTTTTATGGAATTTGTGTCTTTGATTGTAAGTCTTGATTGTGAAGTTTGTACTCCTACCTTCCCTGCTAGCATACAACAACCAAGGACAACCAGTTTTGCAATTAATTCTGACTCTATGGGGCTCATTGGGATCCTTAACTAGCTGAATACCTTTCTTTATAGCATACTTGGTAACTGCTTCTCTAAATTCCTTCACATTCTCAAATACCATCCCTAATTTTCAAGTATGAATTTTGGCAGAAGGATCATAAACCACTCTATTTATTTTTTTCCTTCCCTTAACTGTCCCATATCATCTACATCATCATCAGATACATGATCACCCTCCCCTTCCAGATCTGATTCAGATTCAAAATTATCTGGATCTGAACTATCATAGTAAGGCTCATCATCACCTCCTAATTTGTCTCTCATTTTTTTTTGGGCTGATCTATGTTCTCATAACCTTCATCAACTCCAACTTCACCTAAAAATTCATAAGGTTTTTCCTTCCTAAGTTTTCTCCTATTCTTTTATATATATTTCTTTAGATCTTCTTTAACAGCCCTCAACTCTTCATGGACATCATTTCCATAATCAAATGACCTCTCAGATTCATTACCAGATGCTATTTCTTCTTCTTCTCCAGCTGGTTCTACTTGTTGAGAATCAACAGCAACAACAGATTCTTCTTCGTCTATAGAGGAAGTCCAATCTATGGGTGAATCCTCTTCTTGAGTGGTATTCAAAAGAGTAGGTAATACTAGATCTGGATTTACATCAGTAGTATTTAAAGGAGGACCACAGGGAACAAAAGATTCCCTATTGTCTTGTTGTGTGCTAGAAGATGCATTAAAAGGCTCACCCACGTGGCTTATTTGGCTACCCTCTATAGCATCCACCTCCTCAAATTGTGAGTCAGAACAGACAAAATGTCTATTGTGTCCCATTGTTTAATAACATAGCAAGGTCCATTAAATCCCTATCTTTTGTTAATTCAACCAAACTGCCACCTTTAGCACTTATAATATAAGTTTTTCCTAACTTTGTAATCCCAAAATCCTTAGCATAATCAACTAACTCTGGTATTGACAAGTGGTCACAGTCGACATTAGTCACATGTTCAACCCTACCCCCAACATATAGAGGTCCCACCTCACTCACCAATATCCCACCAATTTTCCATCTTAGATTCACATACTTAGTATCCATGGGTTCCTACACAGCAATTAGAAAAAGGAAAAAATAACTCTCAAGACAGAAGTTTGTAAAATTATATACAGAAGATTACAAATAAATAGTAATCGGTAAAGACCCCAACAAATTAACAAACAACATAAAAGCCGTAATTTTACCCTAATCGGCATGCATGCAAAAGTCACAATCAACATAAAACCCCTGATTTTACCCAAACAAAAAGAGGCACACATACCTTCAAACTCAGAGTGAAAACGGTAGAAATATTGGCGATAATCAAAGATACCCAGTAGCTTTTAGCTCCTCCACAATAGCTTTTAGCAGCATCTCAACGGAGAATCCTATCGACTCACAAAATCAAGCTCAAGAACACACAATCGTCTCTGTCATTGATGATGGGAGTGAAGTGGTGAACCCTAGGTTTTCTATGTTATCGACCAAATGAACGATGGTAAAAGGGATGGGTTAAATTTGAGGGATTAATTTTCAAGGCGGGTCGGGTATTTTAATTGGATACCCGAATTATTCCAACGTGTATAGCCACATCAGCAAGCATTTACATGTATACGGCGCGTGTATACACGATAGAGAGGTTTACTAACTTAGGGGAATAAAATCCGAAAAAGTAAGCATAAGGAGGTAATTAAAATCACGTATAGTTAAGGTGTACACTCATTAAAAAGTGTCAAGTTTAGGGGGTCTTTACCTATTCTGCATTTTTTATTTCCTCCCTCTTCTATATTCTTTTTCATATTAAGACTAATCTTTTTTTTAGTGAACACTCAAGTGGCCAAATTAGCCCGGAATTCATAGGGTATGTTGGTCAGTAATTGAAAGTTCAAACACATAATTATAAGTAAATTTGTAGAACAGATCAAGTCAGTCGACTTGATTAAACGAAATAACAAAATGTGATCCCAATTCCCATCAATTAAGTTGTGACAAATTTGAAATTCGATATTCTTAAATATCACAACTGCATTCATCAAAAAAAAAAAAAGTGCTAATACGCTACTTTAATCCAATCATAATATCCTATGCTAGCACACACCGACATTACTTTACAGCAATTGTGGCATTTGTTTTTCCGCACTGTTGAATGATCAATATCTCAAGTTTTGGAGAATGAGTAAGGAGGACTTTTATTAAGTACATTTCAGTAGTTGATCCTTTGAATTTCCTTAACCTCACTGTACGAATCATTCTCAGAGCTTCATTCACATGGTTTTCTTCCCTTGATAAGTAAGATAACAGTTCCGTTGACTGACTCAATGTCTCATCAACCTGAAGAAAAAGATCATACAATTAGCACCAAGCCAGTCCACCAACATTCCCTAAAGTTATACAGTACTAATCCATTTGTTTCAATTTATGTGGCGTAGTTAAACTAGACACAAAGATTAACATAAAAAAGTTGGAACTGGTGGTTTTACACATGAAACTTTTGTGACTATAAAAGCATGACATTCAGGTCAAGATGTAAAGTTTCTTTGATTCTAAATAAATATCGGAAGTATTCATTCTCCTTCTAAGTGAATAATTGGAAAATAGTGCACATAAAAAGAATGGAAATACTCCCTTCACTTTTACTTAGCATGTATACAAAAAATAGATTTTCATTTTTACTTGTCACTTTATACATATTAAGAGAAGAGACAAATATTTTTTCCTATTATACCAACAAAATTTATTACTCATTTCAAATCCTTTCCTCAAATCCAATAAAATATACATCAATTAATATGAGTATTATGATAAATTATGCACTTCATTTATTATTTTTTTAGGGGCGTGAAAAGTCAAAACGCAGGAAGTAAAAGTGAACGGAGGGAATAGTATATACAAAAACCATCCTTATTAGTCACGGTATGCCTTACCTTCACAACCTCATCTATGTCAAGTTCATACAGCTTAGGAGAATTCCGAAGCAGGTAAAACACACAAGAAATACTTCTAACAGAAATCTTCAAATCACTAATTTTCAGGCTTTGCAGGTTTAGTGGTCGATAAAGCCTCTCTGGCACACCAACCGACCCTAGTTTCTGAAACAACAGATTGCAAAAATAATGAAATTTAGAGGGTGTTAGTTAATAGAACAACTAATAAAAAGCAGTCAGGTGAACTCAGCTCCCGCTATGCATGCGGTCCAAGGGAGGGCTAGACTACAAGGGTATATGGTAAGCATGCGACTTTACCCTGCATTCTGCGAGAGGTTGTTTCCACTGCTCGAACCAGTGTAAGAATAAAAATGAAGCAGGTTACTTTCTCACCTCTAAAGATGTTCCATTCAAGCAGAGGTGTTTAATGCTTGTAAATATAGGGTTCACATTAAAACACTGAAATGTTACTGTATAGCTGCTAAAGATTGACAAGTCCTCAATTTTTGGAGCAAAGATATTAACATCATTCAGACCAATGCAACATCTTAAGTTCAAAATCTCAAGCATTGGCAGGATAAGAGGGCCTTCTGAACGTCGACAGCGGTCAACTTTAGAATGATTTAACTCTAGACAAACAAGATTAGGGAATTGGGTACCATCAGGCACCTTTAAGATACACTCGAAAGCTTCAAATGTGTCAACGTTGAACAGATAAATATGCGACAAGGCAATCTGTATTTTCCACCATTGGACTTCGCCAAATCTAGAGTCAACTTCTGGATACCATGATTCGAGACAAAGATGATGCATTGATCCACATCTGACTGTGCCAAAATGTCTGTCTTTGAGATTAGATGAAATCCCAAAACAGGTCCAATATGTTGCATGAGAATTTTATGGATTATGCTCGAAGCAGAAGCTCCTTTATTAGATACATGCTGAAAAATGGCAATCAAACACAAGGTGTGGCTGCGTAGACCATATCTGTTTCCATCGCTTTGATAAGATGATAGTTCGCGCAGCATCTTGGATGTGCATAAGCTCTAGTACTCTATGTAGCATGTCATTTGGTAAGTCGCCAATAATTATAGGCTTCCTCGCATCACTAGCTACTACATTGCATCTACTCATACTTCTTCTCTCAAATATTTTAAATTTGTATCTGATTGAACATGAATTGAGGATCTATAAATAGTTGCCTTACTAATTAATAGCAGTGAGCATTAGTGGATAGTATTAATGCACAGATCTTAAATTGGAAGAAAACCAAGAGGCACTTGTCTCGAGTTCTTCAAAAGACTTTTTGTTGAACTTCCCAAGTCTGTTCAATCCCATAGGATTTATATTTAACAAATCAATATTTAACTTGAAAGAACTAGAATCTCGAACTCATAAGCTTCAACTCCTGGCTCCGTCTCTGGTTGGTCCACTAGCTTTCTGTAGTTGTTTCTCATTACTCCAAAATTTTCGTGCATCAATATCATTCAGCAAATTAAGCGCCAGCTAAAGTTTGCAAACTCTAATATGTAATCTCTTATATCAATTTCTTTTGTCTTTAATGTTTACCAAATTTTCTCACCTGCAGGTCAGATAGAGAACTTTTGGGTCCCAACTATGAGCACTTCCCGAAAGTTATGTCTGTTTTTGCAGAGGTATTTTGATATCATAACCAATAGATGCCAGATTTAATTTGTTCTTCTGTGCCAAATATAAATGTTCTCAACTCTGATACTTATATTAGAAATCTTATACGTATATGAACAAAATTACATTTTATCAAATTAATCTCTCTCTCATTTAGTCATTAAATTTTGATTCTTTAGGTTCTATGTGCTAGAAAAGATCTTGCCACAGAAGAAACCACAAAACGCATGATTAATCTTTTAAGGAATCTTCAGAAAACACTACCACTCGTGATCTTGTCATCGGCGTGGTCATTACTATTGCCTCAGCAGGAGATGGAACTAGATTCCATTCTATCATTTGAAGAAGATGCTACCTTTTCATGATCAGTTCATACATTTTAGAGCTCAATCACAACAACAAAACCTGCAAGCTAAAGGTGGATCAGTTCATATGTTTTCTAACTGATGTTTGCTTCACAAAGAATAATAGACAACCTATTGGACAAATGCATAAGGTATCATGGTTTGTTTGGAGAACGAAAAGTTTTAATTTAGTCATGTAATATAGTTGAATATTGTCAGGCACATATATATTAGAGGAACTCTAATAAGCTAGGACTTTTGCGAAGGGTGTTCAAAGTTTAATACATATATAAATGATAATTTTACATATATACACCAGTATAATTTTCTATATAGCACAGTATATATAATTTTCTGATAAAGAGTGTCCAATTGAATACCCTTTACACTATGTCGCTAAGCCACTGTTACACGTTAAATCTACCTATATAATAAAGGTAGGAATGAAAAAGCTGATATGGCATCTCTCCTAATTCATAAAATATATTTATCTATTTTCTCAATTTTTTGGGGTTCTTATCATTTTAATACAATATATTTAATTTTTGAACCCAAAAAAACTAAATAAATTAGAGCTCCATAATAAATAAGGGAAGAGAGAAAACAATAATACCATAACTGAAAGATGTCCGTTTTTAGCTACCAGATCAATCTTGGCCAATTATTATATCCGTATCAATTAGTTATTATGATCCTATTATTACTAATTAATGCACTAACACTAATTCTATTACAATTGCTCTGCCTAATTTTACGTTACAATTTATTCCTGTTATACTCAATGAAAGTTACAAATTGAATTGGTTTACTATAAATATTTAAGCAAATCTTTTCCATCACATAACTTTCGTTTATTGTTCCTTATCAATCCTTCACTTTGTATAAGAAATCTTCTTCTTTTTTTTAAACTCTTTTTCCAGTTATTCGCATTCTTACCCCAGTTATTATTTTGACACAAATTGTGTGCATAACTTTTATTGACTAGGGAGTGGAGTGGGAAAGTAAGGAAGAGAAGAGCATTGATATTATTTTTGGGAGTGTGGGATTCAAATTCAAGTTTTCTACAAAGGTCATATTACTATAATGGTTTATTGCATAGTTTGCTACAGAGGCTATATTTTCTCAACCAGAAAAATTGAGAAAATATGTTTAATCTATATGCTCTCAAAAGCAAATGAGAACCTAAAAAAATGTGGAGATGTTGGATTTGTCCATATTTGCTAAAGGAAGTTTTCCTATGAGATATCTAGGACTTCCTTTGTCACCTAAAAAGTGGAGTAAAATGGAATGTCACCAGTTGATTGTGAAGATCACAGAAAGAATAAGAAACACTGCTGTGAGACATTTGTCATATGCTGGAAAATTGCAAATAATAAACTCTGTTCTGTTTTTAGTTCATAATTTCTGGGGGGCAGTGTTCATATTACCTCAGAGTGTGGTTAATGAGGTTCATAGAAAGTGCAGGGAATTCCTATGGGGAAGTTCAGAGGAGAAGAAGAAGATAGCACTAGTTGCCTGGGTGAAAATTTGCAAACCAAAGAAACAAGGGGGGCTAAACATCAAAAGGTGTAGGAATTGCAATAAGGCATCTGTGGGGAAATTGATATGGCAAATAATGGAGAAAAAAGATACATTATGGGTGAAATGGATACATGGACTCTATATGAAAGAAGAGGATTTCGGGAATCATGTGCCTCAGGTAGACAGCAGCTGGTATTGGAAAAGGTTGAACAAATTAAAACTGGGAATGGTGAATTGGTATAGAAATGGGAAGTATGGTTGGACGAAGAATGGGAAATATTCTGTAATGAAAGGGTATATACAGTTAGTAGGAGAGACATCAAGAATGGAGAATGCTGAACTAATATGGAATAACATATGTTTGCCAAAGCACATATTTATAATGTGGCTAGCTGTGCAAAATAGGGTTTGACACAAGAAAGATTGCTGAGTATGGGAATACACTGTGGTGATTCTGGATGCAGCTTATGTGGTGAAGACGAAATGGAAAGTGCAGATCATTTATTCTCAAAATGTGAATGGTCTGTGCAGATATGGAAAGGTTTAACAGATTGGTGTGGGATCAAACTTCAATAGCAGAGTGTTATGCAAGCATTGAGGTGGATACAGAATAGAATATGGACAAAGACAAAGAAATGCATGATAGCAGCAATATATGCAGCTGGAGTATATCACATCTGGCAGGCAAGAAATTGGGTAAAATTTAGAGGAACTAAAGTACAGAATAGAAATGTAATTAAACAAATACAAATTGTAATTAGAGGATCGATAGGAATGATACAGAATGACAAAAGAATTAGGAGAGTGAGACAATTCATACATAGGCTAAATAGTGAGTAAGGTTGAGGAAGAGTAGCTGTGTTTATGTTTGTTGATATGGATTGTCAGAAGGAAACTTTCTCTTGTAAGTTGAATTTGGTGATGGACTGGTAAAAAAAATTCACATTTGTTACCAAAAAAAAAACCTAAAAAATGTGATTATTTTTCCAGTTCAAAACAAACAATATGATTTGTGTGCATATGCAAATAGGAGACAATGCTTTAGCCTCGACAATATATATATATATATATATATATATATATATATATATATATATAAAGCCAATAATATAAAAGATGATGTGACACCTTCCTATGCCAGTATTTATCTATTTTCTCCTTTTTTTTGGACAATTTTTCATTTTTATTCCCTTTTCTTTATTTTCGGCATTTATATGCTTTGACTAACAAAAACGTAACTGTCCCTCTTTAATTTTTTCCACACCACGAGTCGCTGTTTTGCTTCTCTCAATTAATAAAAGTAACCGACGCTTTCAACCAAAAAAAGTAACTGACGCCTTCTAAAAGACTTCTTTACCTCAACTCTTAGGGTTTCTATTTCAAGTCCAAATTGATAATAAAGAGTAAGAAACTTACCTGCACGTCAAAGAGATTTAAGAAAGACAGTAGAAAATCTGAGTAGCTTTGAAAAGCAACAAAATTGATAATAAAGAGTAAGAAACTTACCTTCAAATTGAAGAGATTTGAGAAAGACAGTAGATAATCTGAGTAGCTCAATACATTTGGGGCAATAAAATATTGAATGCCCATAGGGCCTGTGCTATATTTGGTGGAAATATGGTATATGCTTTCGTGAAGCTATGACAAAGGCCAAGGATAATTTTTCGAGGTGTCTCGGTGTTGACTAGTGTTTTCCTAATGTAATAGATGGGAGATTGCGTACCTTTATTTTCTCGGACCAGGACCGTGCTCATGGCTACTTCAGATACAACAAGGTAGACGAGGAGGCACTCCCTCGATTCAAGTTTTGAAAGCAATGGTGGCGACGACAAGTATGCTTTCAACTCCTTCAGGGCTTAGGCACACTCAGAGGTCCATTGGAGGCCGTTATGCTTTTTGAGTACGCTAAAGAACTTGTGGCACCTATCAGATGATCGCGAAATGAACCTTGAAAGGGCGGCGATACGGCCGGTCGACCTCTGAACTAGTTTTTTGGTGGTCAAGTGCTCTGGTATCCCTTCGATGGCTTTGATTTGGTCGGGGTTGATCTCAATACCTCACTATGACACTAGGAAACCCAAGAACTTTCCCGAAGCCACACTTTTCGGGGTTTAGTTTCATTATGTATTGCTTGAGTATGTCGAAGGTTTCTCTCAAGTGATCGATGTGGTCTTCGTTCCTTTTGGATTTGACCAACATATCGTCTATGTAGACTTCCATCGTCTTGCCGAGTTAGTCTTTGAACATTTTTGTTACTAACCTTTGGTACGTTGCTCCTGCGGTTTTCAGTTCGAAGGTCATAACTCTATAACAGTATGTCCCCTGATAGGTTATGAAGGTTCAGTTCTTTGTATTACAATCTGTTAGAGAGGCAAAGTTTGAAATTCCTTAATGCAAAAAAGTGGTATTTTTGCTATTGAGCTGAAAAATAATTTTTTACTTTCTCAAATTAGAAACAAATAGAAACTGATATAAACATCAAGATTTAAGACTTGAGACCTTAAACATATCCTTTTCTATGCAAGCATTTGTAATGACCCGAATTTTCGTTCTACGAATTAACATTTCGTTCAGTAGCTTAAGACCTCGAGAAGGTTCGTAATATGCATCATGACCCGCATGTGTGGTCGAGTTTGGTTTTTGTAAGATTTGTAGTTAAATTTAAAGAAAACAAATCTTATTTTTGAAACTCAAATGGAAAGAGTTGACCGAAGAGTTGACTTTTGAGCAAACAACCCCAAAATGGAATTTTAATGATGTCAATTGGTTCGTATGATGATTTCGGACTTAAACGTGTGTCCGAATTTGGATTCAGAAGTCCATAAGACAATTCGGCGCATTTTGGCGAAGTAAGAAAGTTGACGTATTCTAATTATATTATTTTATATGTGGAAGAGGTCTATTACTATGATGAATACCAATTGGATATGATAGAAAGTGCACGAGGCGTACTATAAGATATATGGGGTCTAAGGAAAGTACTAAGTCTAAGCCAAGTTGGAAAATTTCATAATACACTAAAGTTGCAAATGAGTGCGCACAAGACCTTACTTTGGATGATCATATATACATATATATAAAGAACTATGTGATGGAAAACCTATCAAATGAAAGATTTTTAAGTCTAGTTTCCAACGCTTCAAACTGTTCGTCATTCAGACACTCCTACCAGAAGTTATGACCAAATTACCAAAAGTAGCGCAGAATTTTACACTACCGCGCCGCCCCATGTGCCGCCCCATGCGGCGCGACTGTATAAATTATCAGAGCACCTCCAATTTCGTTTCTAAACACATTTTCATTACCACGCCGCCCCATGTGGTGTCCCACGCGGCGCGACTGTACAAAAATTGGGTTTTTCTGACCCGACCCCTATTTCATTTAACTCATTTAGGGTTCATATTTTTGGGTATTTTCTGGTGTTTTAGAGAGAGGGGAGAGCGTTCCTAGAGAGAGAAAGAAGCATAAGTATTTTGGTTCATCAAAATCTTGTCCAAACCTTGAAATCCCTCAAGTTCTTCATCAAAGAGGTAATAATCTCATTTTTCCCAATTCTTCAGTTTTGAAATCTAACTAGAAATGGGTAATTAGTAAGATGATTCATGGATGTTTGAGTATTAGTTATACATGCTTGTAACAATAAGGTTATGGGAAGATTGTTGAGTTCAAATAGGTAAAGATTGAGTTAAAATGGTAGAAATCTTCAAAATTTAATTGAGGATTTGAAGGGCAATCCAATGTCGGAATTCGATAATTTTTGTATGGTTGAACTCGTATCGGAACAAGTATTCGAATTTCGTAAGTTTTCCCGGGATTCATGACGTGGGTCCCACTATTGAATTTTAAAATAAATTTCGGATTTTATCCAGAATATTAGTAATTTCATATGGAATTAATTCATACGATTTATATTAAGTATGTTGAATTATTATGAATAGATTTGAAGCTTTAGACGAATTCGTGAGGCAAAGGCTTGCTGGAATTTTGAATTGGTTGCAAAGCGAGGTAAGTGTTTGGTCTAACCTTAGCTTGAGGGATTAGGAGTTGTGTCCTATTTGTTATGTGTTATTTGTTGAGTATGATGTATAGGCATTGTGACGAGTATCTATACGTTGGTGTCAAGCATACCCGTGAGTCTTATACTTTGATTAATGTGACTCTGTTTCATATTGTATATGCTCTATATGATAATTTCTATTGAGGAATATGACTTGTGGAAGTATTATTGTTAATTGAACATGGTAGAGCATTGACTCAAGTTGAGAATTTAATTGTTGAACATTGTAGAGCATTGGCACAAGTTGAGAATTGAATTGTTGAACATTGTAGAGCATTGGCTCTAGTTGAGAATAGAGTTGTTGAACATTATAGAGCATTGCCTCAAGTTGAGAATTGAATTGTTGAACATTGTAGAGGATTGACTCAAGTTGGGAATTGAATTGTTGAACATTGTAGAGCATTAGCTCAAGTTGTGAATTGAATTGTTGAACATTGTAGAGCATTAGCTCAAGTTGTGAATTGAGTTGTGAAGTAAACGTGAAAGAAGAAAGGAGAGAGAGAATCATGATATTGTCTCCCTTGCCAGGATGTTATTATTTTGATATTGTTTCCCTTGCCGGGATTTGATTGTTATACTATTGTTCCCTTACCAGGATTTTTATTGTAATTTCATTTATTTCCTTGCCCTTATTTCTTGTGATTGTTATTTGGGTGAGGAAGAGTGTTAAAGCACGAAGGGTGATGCCGTGTATGATTTTGTGAGGAAGAGCGTAAAGCACAAAGGGTGATGCCGTGCCGCACGATGTACAATTCCGTACCGATTATATTTATTTTATAGTGAGGATGAGAGTAAAAACACGAAGGGTGATGCCGTGCACTTGTCCTTGATTTTTCCTGATTCTAATTGAGTTATGTTGTCCTTTACGTTTATTTGCTGATTTTCTGTTGTTACTTGATTTTATTTCGATGTTATAGATTCCCTTACCCTATTTGCCTTGTGTTTGTTGCTTGGGTGAGGAAGAGTGTAAAGCACAAAGGGTGATGTCGTGTATTGTTTTGGTGAGAGAGTGTTAAAGCACGAAGGGTGATGCCGTGCACTTTCTGTTTGTTGTGTTTACTTGTTATTAACAATTCAAGTGTATTAACTGTTTAGATCCCTTTACTGTTGTGATCCTTTGTGTTGGAATCCATAGTTTTTATAATAACTCGCCTTATTTATTTTTTTACATGTTTACTTCAAATTTCAACAATTGTTACATTTTTAACTCAATTGATTTCTCAACTAAAATTTCCTTAAACTGTTTGAGGTTGCACTTTACTTAAAAAGGAATTTCTACTATGTTTCGATTTATTAATTTCTCGTATTAAAGGTAATGATTCATTCGATTTTGTACTTTAACTGAAAATGGTATTTTCTTTATCAAATGATTTCTAAAAATAACTTCATGTTTTCTTGTTGATTTCCTAATTGGGTTGGAAGCTGTACTCTACTTTATGTTAAGTGAATGAGGCTCCTTGAACATTCTTAATGGTATTCGCTTATGAAACCTATGAACTGAGTAACATGAGAATATTGTTGTGCAATGTGAGACAAAAATATGTGGGCACAAGGTGCCGGGGAAAATATTATGGTTTTATTTAATGGCACGTGAGTTGTTCGTGTGGTTGTGATATAAATATGGGCATGAGGTGCCGTGAAAATATGAAAGTGGGTTGAGACCTATATTATTTATGGTTATGAAATGAGGCATCATAAGGTGGCCTTTACTCGAAAGAATTATATTCGAAAGATGCTTATTTGAAAAATATTTATTTGAAGGAAATATATTTGAAATATATTTATTGAAAAACATATTGTCTTAGAGATTATTACTTGAAGGATTTATAGGCGAAAGATTTATATTTGAAGGACTTGATTAATTTATTGCACTTGTGTTTATTATTTGTTGAGAAACATTTATGGTGTTCTTGTTGCCAGCTTTTTTTTTATATCACTGGTTGATCAGTGTTGCCATCATTGTTATCTGCCTCCTATTATTTTTGTACGCTATATTGCACAGGTTTATTTGGTAGTCTAATCCTAGCCTTGTCACTACTTCGTCGAGGTTAGGCTAGGCACTTACCAACACATAGGGTCGGTTGTGCTGATACTACACTTGTGTACATTTTCTTATACAGATCCAGGTATTAGATCGATAGTAGATGTTCGTTGCGGTGGAGACTCAAGGTAAACCTTCTGCAGCATTCGCGGTCCTCGGAGTCACCTTCAATTGTACTTATTTCCATATGTTCCTTTTGTTCGGAACAATGATGTATTTATTTTGTATAACTACTTTTAGAAAAGCTTATGACTTGTACTACCGGTTTTAGGAATTGTAAATTGTTTAGAGAAATTTCATTTGAAGTTCATAAATATCAATGTTATTTTAGTTAATGTTAGGCTTACCTAGTTTAGAGATTAGGTGCCATCACGGCTCCTTCGGAGGGAAATCCGGGTTGTGACAGCATTAGAAATACTAGCGGAAAAAATTAAATTCATGAAGAATCAAAAATTTTAAGTGCATTAGAAATAAATGGTAACTGAATTAGCTGGCTAACTCTAAAAATTGAGTGATGATAATTGTCTTCACACAAAATTTTAACTTTTTTGCCTTAGATTTTTCACGTTTTCTACTCTCATCATGCTTCATGCTTACTGTTTAGTTGAATTTTTTAAACTTTTGCTTTATGCTTATCTGATAGCAACGAGTAAAATGGTGCTTTTTGGTTACTTTACGTTTCACTTTTGGTGTTTTGATTATTATATATGTAAAGATTTGTTTGAGTCCTAGAAGGGAATCCGTCAGTTGATTGTATATTTTGTATCAAATTTCGTATGGAGATAGTCATACTCATATTTTTAGTTCCATTTTGTGGAGGCATGCAGATTTTCAATTTATCTTCTTTATTATTGCAGTTATAGCGATCCGCTGTGGTTGTTTTCTACTTCTGTTATTCAGTGGCACTCGAACCGGAAGGTAAATTTTCTAATATCTCGTGATTTATTTTTAGGTATTGTAAGTTTTTGCTTGAGTTCTTTTAACAAATTACAATAAACATATATAAATATTAGACAATGTTGAAAATATATTCAGTAATGCAAATACGCACTTGACATTTCTCCTTCAGGAAATAGATGAGTGAAAATGTCGAGTAAAAATCATAAAAATGAAAGCTCCGAAAAAATACATGCTGACAAGAAGGCTAGGCGGCGGGAATTATACAAGATGATGCAAGACGATAAAAAGGAGGCTCTCCTAGCGCGAGCCCGAGCCCGAGCAAGTAAGGATGAAACAAGTGGCCGACAATTTCCTGCCTACTCGCTAATTAATAGCTCTGTTACCGCATCATCCTCTATGAGTGCTAATATTTCAAGCGAGCAATATCTTCCTTTTGTGGGACATTCAATATATGAAGTAGGTTAGAGAGCTAGACTGTCATTTCTTAATGGTATATGCAATTATAAATACATATATGCATTTATAACTATCAAAATTATATACTTATACTTGTTATTGTTGTATCCCAGGATCTACATCTAACACAAATCATGAACAATATACTGAAGAGTCAATACCAATTCAACCATCAACTGATTATGTTATGTTTAAAACTATTCCCAAATGCAAATTTTGCGAAGCCAAAAAATTTGAATACTAACCACCCGCGTTCTGTTGTCAGAAAGGCACTATTAAGCTGATTTCACATCAAGTACCACAAGAGTTAAGAAATCTGTATTTAGGAAATACTGAATAATCAAAGCGTTTTCGAACCTACATAAGAACATACAATAATATATTTGCGTTCACATCCCTAGGAGTAAGCTATGACAAAGAGCTGGCGAAAAGGAATAAAGGTATTTATACATTTCGAGTTCAGGGACAAATGTATCATTTCATAAATGACTTGATACCAAGTAATGAAAAAGGAAAAAATCTACAATTATATTTCTATGATAATGAAAATGAGGTGAGCAATGGAGTGGCATGCACTACAACGAAAAAGGGCTTTAGCGGCAATAAAAAAGGTCATTGGCGGCAATAACAATTGCCGCTATACCATTTACCGGTCATTGATGTTTAGCCATTGATATTGGGGTCGACAAAGCCTTTAGCGGCGTTTCTCACAAAAGCTGGTAAAAGTCTGACTTATTGCCGCTAAATATGATTTGCTTTAACGACAATTGTTTGCGGCAATTATAATGTCTGCTAAATCTAATCTAAAAACAGCTACTAATGCTCTTTTAACGTCCATTTTTATATCCACTAAATTCAAAATATTTGTCGCTATAGGTCCATAGATTTAGCGGTAATTGTTTTGTTGCAATTAAAATGGCTATAATATTCCTTTTGAAAATGAATTAGTACGCCTTTTTAGCATCCATTTTGATAGCTAGTAAATTCAATCAAATTGCCGCTAAAATTATTTTTAACAGCAATTATAATGGCTACAATATCCCCCGTGGAAACATCATAATTTGCGCTTTTATCGTCTATTTTTGTAGCTAGTATATTCTGTTAAATTGTCACTAAGTCACAAGCTATAATGACAATAGTTTAACCACCATTGATAATAGCTACTACATTCATTCAAAAATTGATCCAAATAATAAAACATAATAATATTGATTCATAAAAACTTAATGTATCTCATTAAATCTTAAAAAACAAAAGGAAATACTAAGCCAAAATAGTAATATCACGGTAGCTTAAAAAATAAACTTATATTGTTTGAATGTAACGATCCGACCGATCGTTTTGAGCTTTTGCACTTCACTCGTCAGTTCTTGGGCATTACTTGCCTCGTGTGGTGTATTATGACTTATGTAAATCATTGGCGTTGAGTTTCAGGTTAATCAGAATGAATTTGGAAGAATAGTCTCAGTTGAAAGCTTTAAATTTGAAAGGCTTGACCAAGAGTTGACTTATGTGTAAATGATCACGGATTGGAATTTTTATGATTTTTCTAGCTCCATTAGGTGATTTATGACTTAGGAGCGCGAACAGAATTGGTTTTGGAGGTCCGGTGTGGAATTTGGCTTGAATTGGCGAAAGTAGTATTTTAGCGATTTCCGGTTGATAGGTGAGATTTTGATCCAAGGGTCGGAATGAAATTCCGAGAGTTTCTGTAGCTTCATTATGTGATTTGGGATGTGTGTGCAAAATTTCATGTCATTCGGAGGTGATTTGGTCAGGTTTTTGATCAAATGCGTGTTTCGGAAGTTTTTGGAAAACTTAGGCTTGAATTCGATGTGAATTGATGGTTTGATGTTGTTTGAGGTATTTTGTTGATTGGAAAAAGTTTGAATGATGTTATGGGGTGTGTTGTCATGTTTGGTCGAGGTCACATGAGGCTCGGATAAGTTTTGGAAGAGTTTTTGGAAGATTTTGCCGTTTTGAGCATAAGCAGGTAATGATCCAAAGGTCCATTTTTAGTTCTAGAGATCGAAATTTGATTTTGAGACTCCTGGAATTTTGATAATGAATTATAGGACTGATCTGGAAAGTTTGGTCTAATTTCATCAAGTCGCTATTGGGGTTTTCACACGAAACATGAGTTAATTGTTTAACGAGTGAAATGGGTATTGAACTGAGCAAATGAGCTCCGAATTGAGTTTTAACTAAAGGGCTATGTTTGTAACATTATTTGTGACTCATAGGAACAAGAATCATCAAATTCCGAGGTCCCAGGCCCGAGAAATGAATTTTTGAGAAAAATTGTTTTCTGAAAATATTTAAGGAAAATGGAAATGAAATTTGATTAAAAAGTGATGATATCGGGCCTGTATTTTAGTTCCGGTGCCCGGTACAGGTCTTATATATGGTTTAAGCACTTTCTGTAAAGTTTGGTTGAAAACGGACGTCATTTGATGTGTTTCGGACTCAAAATGGAAAATTTGATGTTTTATGAAATTTGAAAGAATTCTTGGATTTTAAAGCTTAATTCATGGTATATGACGTTATTTTGGCGATTTGATCGCACGGTTAAGTTTGTAGGATGTTGTTGAGTTAGTGCATATGTTTGGTTAGGAGCCCCGAGGGCTCGGGAGTGTTTCGGAGGTGTCTCGGAGTGATTTCGGACTTAGGAAAATTTGGAGAAAAATTGCAGAAATAGTACCCAGTGAACAGTAACCCCGTGAACAGTACCAGACAGAATATTAAGTTCGGGAGATTTTCCATTTTTAACGATTTGGAGCTCGGATAAGGCGATTTTTCGGTAGATTTTCAGAGAGAACAACGGGGTAAGTATTCTTAACTCAATTTTGGTTAGATTACTCAAATCTATTACAAGTTTTGGCATTTAATCCGTGAATTTAGCGGGAAAAGTTAGAAACCCTCTCGGATAGAATTGAGAATTTGAGGATCGAAATGTTATAGGAATTTGATAATTTGGGTATGGTTAGACTCGTGAAGAGATAAGGAACCCGTTGATGTAAAATTTTTTGAATTTCGAGACGTGGGCCCGGGGCTCGGGTTTTTGCTAATTTCGAGAATTTTGGTATTTTTCGATTGTTTTGATTGGGCATTGTTCCCTTATCATATTATGACATATTCGTTCTGATTTTGGATAGATTCGACGCACGTGGAGGCCAATTCGAGGGGCAAAGGTGTCGCGAGCTAAAGAAGTAGCCGGTTTGAGGTGAGTAATGAGTGTAAATGATGTCCTGAGGGTTTGAAACCCCGGATTGCACATCATAGTGCTATATTGAGGTGAGACACGCACTGGATGAAGAGCGCGGAGTCATTTACTACTAAGGATTGTGACTTGGTCCATCACGTATTGATGATTTTACTGCATATTTGATTGAAATTGATTTGTTATCATCATGATTTGGTTGTTTGCCATATTTGGGCTTCGTGCCAATTATTTGAATCCTTCATGAATTTTTATCACTATTTCCTCACTGTTTTGACTTATATTTAAACTCAGTCCTATTGATGATTATTGTTTTACAAACTCAGCCACTTTTATACAGATTTGAAACTCAAATGATATTTCTAAATGATATTTTGGTCTCAGAACTACTGTTTTACAAATGCCCAAGAGGCTTGTGATGATTTTTGGACTGAGTGAGGCCAAGGGCCATATGTGAGGATATGCTGAGTGATATGAGGCCGAGGGCCTGAGTTACTATTTATGCCACGCTGTGGCTTGAGTTATGTGAGGAGGCTTTCAGGCCTTATGAGTGATGTGAGGAGACTTTCAGGCCTTATGAGTGAAGTGAGAAGGCTTTCAGGCCTTATGTTATTATTGCGCTTGGGCTGTAGGAGCCCCTCCGGAGTCTGCATACCCACAGTGAGCGGGGGTACCCATGTGATTTGAGACAGTGGTAACAATGACTGACCAGGACAGTGGTAACAATGACACTGTATGATGCAATTTGGTCAGGTAACAATGACTGACCAGGAATAACACCGTGAGGTCAGGTAACAATGGCTGACCAAGAACTAATTTGTGCCCGAGGGGCTAGTACTATTCTATATGATTGCCCGAGGGGCGAGGTTTATATGTTCATTTTGCATACTCACTTGTCTTTTACTTGTTTAATGGTGGTATTTGTGCCCGAGGGGCGGATTTTTGTGCATAGCGGCACTAATTGTTTTGAAATTATTTCACAACTGTTGAAAAGATCATTTTCAAAAGAGGTTTAAAACTGAGCCAAGGTATTTTCTAAAGAATTCACAGTTTCACTGATTTTTCTCAAGGAGTTTTACACTGCTTCTATATAGCATGTTGGTTGCTTTACGTGTTTTCTTGCTGCTCAGTTATTATTTACCTTTATTACTCACTGAGTTGGAGTACTCACTTTACTCCCTGCACCTTGCGTGCAGTTGTATGTATTTGTTCACCCGGTAGCGGGTATTGGCTGCATGGAGGCAGAGTTGTAGAGGTTTTAGCGAGGTGACTGCCAGCGTTCGCAGCACCACTATCTTTCTATGTTATTCATTATTCTTGTTCAGTGTAATTCTAGACTGTAAAGTGGAAATTTCATTCTTATAGATGCTCGTGACTTGTGACACCCCGGTTAGGGCTGTGTCGGGCTGGACTTCCGCATTATTATCTATATTTGTGTTAATTAACTGCTTTAAAAGATCAATTAGGTTAGACTGGCTGGCCTTGTCTTCAAGAGAGGCGCCATCACGACCGGATTCGGGAATTGGGTCGTGACAAGTTAGTATTAGAGCCTAGGTTAATTGGTCTCGCTAGTCATGAGCCGGTTTAGTAGAGTCTCGCGGATCGGTACGGAGACGTCTGTATTTATCCTCGAGAGGCTGAAGAACCTTTAGGAAAACTTCACATTCTTGAATTCTTATCGTGCGTCCTTGATTCATCTTGAAAAGAAACTTTTGAAATTCCTTCCATGCATTTTTGTACGCGCATGAGCGCTCAGTATCAGATGTGCCTCGATGGCTTGTAATTCCCTGATCGAGGGGCGAGATGCGATCTCTGTAAATTGATGTTGGTCCAGTCTGAAGGACTTGAGGCCGGATCTTGCCTATGGCTTGAGCACTGAGGTGCTGATTGTGCGAGCAAGTGTTTTGAACCTTTATGTTCGGTATTGTCCCTATTAGTGGGAATCATGGCTGGATAGCTACGTGAGGAGTATGATAGTACTGCGAGATGTATCTATATGACTTGGAAGTGACGAGGAAGGTCTACTGGATGATAGATGAACTATTGAGTGTATGATTTCCATTGTGATAGGATGTGTAGTCCCAAGTTATGGGTGTGTGAAGAATCTTTTTATGTCTCCTATTTGGAGTGAAGTAAATTTCATGTTACAGTATGAGTTTAGACTCAGGAAGATTAAGTGATTGTGTAATGTGTATGGCAGTGGAAGGTATACAAAAAATATTAACTAAAGGTAAAGCTAGTGGGTAATTGGCTTATGAGGGGAATCTATTTGTCATACTAGTTAGATAAGTCTGGGAGCTGAGATCGCTTCTGTAAATGTATTATGACGAAATCGTTGAGTCAAGGAGACCACCTTGAGGGTCGAAAACATTAAAGAAAGAATATGTTCTTACTCGGTTGAATAGCCCAATAATGGAGGATTGAAAGGTATTTTCTATGTGTTATGATTCAAATAGGTGCAACGCATGTCCATGTATCAATTTTGATAATATAATACATGTAATATTGAGATTAATGTTGTTGATATACATTGTGATGCTTTGTCAAGTTGCAGACGTGTTGTTAGGATGGTTTTGGTGATTCTCTGGCAGGTGGATAGGCCCAATTATAAAGGAAACTCTGCCGAAATTTTTGAAAAATTTGGGACTTAGTAAAAAATTTTGTCGCCTAAAGAGTGGGCTTAACTGTTGTGTGAGTGAATGCAAAAATTGCAGAAGAGTTAAAATTTCCGATGATTCGTGTTTCCACAAGCTTATGAAGGAGTGAGTTTAATCTCACCATGGTATTACGGCAGCAATAGAGTATATGTGTTGTGATCTATGGCTTCGAGCCAAGTTGGGGAGCTTGCTATTGGTTAGCGGATTGTACGGTTATGTACTATGTTAGTTCCGATTTGATGCATGCTGGTGAATCAGTTCTGGTTGTGGAAATTAGGCCTAGAATGGCACGAGTGAAGGAAATTTTTTGACAAGACGTCATGAGCTCGGATGAGCAGGAGATAAGTTTCGATGTTTACGGTAAGTTGGAATTGTCTTCAGCGTCACCTAAGATCGGTGTTTTGTAAAAAGGGTTTTGCGTCCTGGTTAATGACTCTTGATCGCTCTTCAGCATTAGTGCGATCGATGGTTTGGAGGTATGCTCCAGATATTGTTGTGGTAGGTTGTGGGAGTATGTCCCACGGGAAGATTATATAAGTGTGGCATGTGATCACTTGATTGATTAAAGATGTAAACCAAGTATGAAGTTTGTGATGGTGTCGTTAAATTAAAGATTCATGCCTGGAGGGCACTTGGCATATTGGGTTGTGAACTGGGGAGGATTACCCCGATTGTGATGGTTGTTCTTGTGTGTTATGAGAAAAATGAGAGTTATTATGGATCTTTGAAAGATTATCAGATTAGTTCAGTGTGATCAGAATCGGCTTGAAGTCGATGGATAGATTTAATGTGAATAATGGCTCTATATCAGGCCAGATGTGTGAATTTTAGTAATGCGGTCCTCATGGAGGAGTAGTTAGGTTGATGTTTCATTGTCAGATATTTCGCGTAGTGATTCATTGCGCCGTGTGAGTTGTGAAATGACTTGAGAAATTGCTATGTGTTGAGAATCTGTGTAGGAATGACGTTATATGAGCATCTTGGCTCTTGAAATTCAGATTGTACATCGCACCTCAGTTGTGCTTGAGATTTGTAGCTTATAACGCTATATGTCCCTCAGAGATATTATTATGCACTTAGCATGCTTACGACCGATACTCGGTATTTTGTTGTAATGAGCAAATTTGGCTCGATGTGCATCTCCTTATGTGAGATCTATGTATGGATCGGGTGGCACGCCGCCATGGGTATGTTATCTAGATTGGGTTGCACGCCGCAACAGTGTGATGTTGAGTATAGTTTTCTATATGCTATTTTGTATGCCTTGCTTCATTTTTTCTAAGGAAAGTCTGTATTAGTGTGTGAGATTGGTAATTTCTTCCAGAGTTTGTTTTCCTTTTGTACCGCGTTCGAATTGGTAGCTTATTGGCATATTGAGGCATTATATGCGACTTTTGATTATGTCTGGGGTGGCTTATTGCCTGATCAGTTCGTACTGGGTGAAACGAGATCATTGAATTTGAGATTAGTGCAATCTGAGTATATGATGTAAATTAAGGAGCTAAGACCATGATTTTGCTCAAAATGAGGTGATAGTTCTTGCCAGGAGTATAGAACCAACGAATCATTGTCTCGACAGTGGTCATGAATTTATGCATACCTCATCCGTCATGTCAATATTGTAAGAGTTAGAACAATACCTATGTACATCATGCAGAACATGAGATGTGTAGCGATTTTCTTCTAGGTGATTAGAGAAAAAAAAAGTGGCTTCATGAAAGGTTGATCTAGGAAATAGTTATGGCTTATTGCGTGTTTCATTATCATTGGCAGTATATGAAAGTGCTGGAATGAGACTTTAGTTGATAAGAGGTTTTCTACCTGTATTCGGTTGTTGTGTACAACTGCTATGAATGGAATTTATCTCTACATATGTTTGAGTTATGTGGTATGTCATATAATTGCACCTGACGATGCAGGTATGGGTGAATACAACTCGTTCGGACTTATTCAAAGTATAGATGTGAGATTCTGATCTTATAGATGATTTCTGAAGTGGAAATGTGGTTCTAAGGTTTATGTGCTAGGTTGGATTGTGAAATTTCAGTTACATTGTGTTATCGGACCTATATGAGATAGGGTAATGTAGGATCACCCCGGGGTATATGCATAGTAAAGTTATTCAGCTATTGGTTGGCTTTTAGAACAACTATGAGTACGTTCGAGGACGAACGTGTGTCTAAGTGGGGGAGCATGTAACGACCCGACCGGTCGTTTTGAGCTTTTGCACTTCGCTCGCCAGTTCTTGGGCATTACTTGCCCCGTGTGGTGTATTATGACTTGTGTAAATCATTGGTGTTGGGTTTCAGGTTGATCAAAATGAATTTGGAAAAATAGTCTCAATTGAAAGCTTTAAATTTGAAAGGCTTGATCAAGAGTTGACTTATGTGTAAATGATCTCGGATCGGAATTTTTATGATTTTTCTAGCTCCATTAGGTGATTTATGACTTAGGAGCGCGATCGGAATTGGTTCTGGAGATACGGTGTGGAATTTGGCTTGAATTGGCGAAAGTAGTATTTTAGCGATTTCTGGTTGATAGGTGAGATTTTGATCCAAGGATAGAAATGAAATTCCGAGAGTTGTTGTAGCTTCATTATGTGATTTGGGATGTGTGTGCCAAATTTCATGTCATTCGGAGGTGATTTTATCAGGTTTTTGATCAAATGCGTGTTTCGGAAGTTTTTGGAAAACTTAGGCTTGAATTCGATGTGAATTGATGGTTTTGATGTTGTTTGAGGTATTTTGTTGATTGGAAAAAGTTTGAATGATGTTATGGGGTGTGTTGGCATGTTTGGTTGGGGTCACATGAGGCTCGGATAAGTTTTGGAAGAGTTTTTGGAAGATTTTGCCGTTTTGAGCATGAGCATGTAATGATCCAAAGGTCCATTTTTAGTTCTAGAGATCGAAATTTGATTTCGAGACTCCTGGAATTTTGATAATGAATTATAGGACTGATCTGGAAAGTTTGGTCTAATTTCATCAAGTCGCGATTGGGTTTTTTCACACGAAACATGAGTTAATTGTTTAACGAGTGAAATGTGTATTGAACTGAGTAAATGAGCTCCGAATTGAGTTTAGACTGAAGGGATATGTTTGTATCATTATTTGTGACTCATAGGAACAAGAATCATCAAATTCCGAGGTCCCAGGCCCGAGAAATGAATTTTTGAGAAAAATTATTTTCTGAAAATATTTAAGGAAAATGAAAATGAAATTTGATTAAAAAGTGATGATATCGGGACCGTATTTTAGTTCCGGTGCCCGGTACAGGTCTTATATATGGTTTAAGCACTTTCTGTAAAGCTTGATTGAAAACGGACGTATTTGATGTGTTTCGGACTCAAAATGGAAAATTTGATGTTTTATGAAATTTGAAAGAATTCTTGGATTTTAAAGCTTAATTCATGGTATATGACGTTATTTTGGCGATTTCATCCCACGGTTAAGTTTGTAGGATGTTGTTGAGTTAGTGCATATGTTTGGTTAGGAGCCCCGAGGGCTAGGGAGTGTTTCAGAGTGATTTTGGACTTAGGAAAATTTGGAGAAAAATTGCAGAAATAGTACCCAGTGAACAGTACCGTGAACAGTAACCGCGCGTGAACAGTAACCACGAGGGGGTAAACAGTCTGTGAACAGTAACTCCGTGAACAGTAACTCCGTGAACAGTACCGGACAGAATGTTAGGTTCGGGAGATTTTCCATTTTTAACGATTTGGAGCTCGGATAAGGCGATTTTTCGAGAGATTTTCAGATAGAACAATGGGGTAAGTATTCTTAACTCAATTTTGGTTAGATTACTCGAATCTATTACAAGTTTTGGCATTTAATCCGTGAATTTAGCGGGAAAATTAGAAACCCTCTCAGATAGAATTGAGAATTTGTGGGTCGAAATGTTATGGGAATTTGATAATTTTGGTATGGTTAGACTCGTGGAGAGATAAGGAATCCGTTGATGTAAAAAATTTTGAATTTCGAGACGTGGGCCCAGGGCACGGGTTTTTGCTAATTTCGAGAATTTTGGTATTTTTCGATTGTTTTGATTGGGCATTGTTCCCTTATCATATTATGACATATTCATTCTGATTTTGGATAGATTCGACGCACGTGGAGGCCAATTTGAGGGGCAAAGGCGTCGCGAGCTAAAGAAGTAGCCGGTTTGAGGTGAATAATGAGTGTAAATGATGTCCTGAGGGTTTGAAACCCCGGATTGCACATCATAGTGCTATATTGAGGTGAGACACGCGCTGGATGAAGAGAGCGGAGTCCTTTACTACTAAGGATTGTGACTTGGTCCATCCCGTATTGATGATTTTACTGCATATTTGATTGAAACTGATTTGTTATCATCATGATTTGGACTGTTTGCCATATTTGGGCTTCGTGCCAATTATTTGAATCCTTCGTGAATTTTTATCACTATTTCCTCACTGTTTTGACTTATATTTAAACTCAGTCCTGTTGATGATTATTGTTTTCCAAACTCAGCCACTTTTATACAGATTTGAAACTCAAATGATATTTCTAAATGATGTTTTGGGCTTAGAACTACTGTTTTACAAATGCCCAAGGGGCTTGTGATGATTTTCGGACTGAGTGAGGCCAAAGGCCATATGTGAGGATATGCTGAGTGACATGAGGCCGAGGGCCTGAGTTACTATTTATGCCACGCGGTGGTTTGAGTGATGTGAGGAGGCTTTCAGGCCTTATGAGTGATGTGAGGAGACTTTCAAGCCTTATGAGTGAAGTGAGAAGGCTTTCAGGCCTTATGTTATTATTGCGCTTGGGCTGTAGGAGCCCCTCCGGAGTTTGTACACCCACAGTGAGTGCGGGTACCCATGTGATTTGAGACAGTGTTAACAATGACACTGTATGATGCAATTTGGTCAGGTAACAATGACTGACCAGGACAGTGGTAACAATGACACTGTATCATGCAATTTGGTCAGGTAACAATGACTGACCAGGAATAACACCGTGAGGTCCGGTAACAATGGCTGATCAGGAACTAATTTGTGCCCGAGGGGCTGGTACTATTCTATATGATTGCCCGAGGGGCGAGGTTTATATGTTCATTTTGCATACTCACTTGTCTTTTACTTGTTTACTTGTGGTATTTGTGTCCGAGGGGCGGATTTCTGTGCATAGCAGCACTAATTGTTTTGAAATTATTTCACAACTATTGAAAAGATCATTTTCAAAAGAGGTTTAAAACTGAGCCAAGGTATTTTCTAAAGAATTCACAGTTTCACTGATTTTTCTCAAGGAGTTTTACACTGCTTCTATATAGCATGTTGGTTGCTTTACGTGTTTTCTTGCTGCTCAGTTATTATTTACCTTTATTACTCACTGAGTTGGAGTACTCACTTTACTCCCTACACCTTGCATGCAGTTGAAGGTATTTGTTCACCCAGTAGCGGGTATTGGCTGCATGGAGGTAGAGTTATAGAGGTTTTAGCGAGGTGACTGCCAGCGTTCGCAACACCACTGTCTTTCTATGTTATTCATTATTATTGTTCAGTGTATTTCTAAACTGTAAAGTGGAAATTTCATTCTTATAGATGCTCGTGACTTGTGACAGCCCGGTTAGGACTGTGTCGGGCTGGACTTCCACATTATTATCTATATTTGTGTTAATTAACTGCTTTAAAAGATGAATTGGGTTAGACTGGCTGGCCTTGTTTTCAAGAGAGGCGCCATCACGACCGGGTTCGGGAATTGGGTCGTGACATTGAAGCAAGTAGCATTGTCATTATATAACTAATCCTAACAAATAATGGTCTTCAAATAATTTTTGTAATGCTTCATCATTTTGAAATCTTCCACCGGCTAAATTATCGATCATCAGACTGCATGACCTGAAATTACAAAATAACTATGTCAATAGATGAAATATAATAGTCTTCAACTGGGATGTTTATCGAGCAAACATTGCCCCAAGCTAAAGTTGTTTTACTATAGAATGACAGTTCCATTTTTTCTATAGAATAAGACATAACAAATCCGATTGAAACAAATCAAACTGCAATAGTATAGATAAGAAGTAAATGAGAGGAATTTTCAAGATATCAAGCAAATCAGAAAAAGATTTAAGCTTTCAAAAGTGTGCAAGATCTCCGGGGCAATAAAGGTGAAAACCACTCGAACTCTTTCTCATGTATTGCGGAAATGCATGTCAAGGTAGAGAAGAACCTTATCCAGGAACCTAGCCAGTACTTCTGTCCAATCCTTCAGGTGAGAATTCAAATTCCAGGAGATGACCTGCTAATTTATAAAGTCCTTTTCTCTACTAACATGCATCTCATTCTGCTTCCTTGTCTATTATCACGCGACATCTTTGCAAGAAGTAATGGAAAACCCACATATAGCAGCTGATCTCTTTACATATGAGCATAGAGCAGTGAAGGCATGGGTTAACAGACATAATGTGTCACCTGTGATGAAACAGAGACTGCAGCACAAGATGCTTACCCCAAACCACACATTACGCCTTGCCATACAAGATTGGAAGTCACATTTGTTATGTGTGCATATAGCAAGCCAATAATAGTTTCGAAGAACAATAAAAGGGAAGGAGTGAAAGGAAAAGAACTTGGACATATATTATATTCTGTTGGAGAGGCATCTTGAGAATAACAACTGGTTCTAGTTCTTCTACAGGCCCTGTTGACGCTACTGTAGTTAGGGGTTCTCATGTTTTGAAGAATGCAACAGTACCTGTGGTTGATCGAAATTTAACTAGGACTTCTATAACTATAGATGCTGAGCAATACGTTAATGCAGCTAGACAGCTGATCACTAAGGAACATGAACAATCTAAGATACAACTATCAACATATGAGAAAGATAAAAGATGGTACTCTCAATATATGCAGCTGGACAGCAGGTACTTTATGCTCCGACTCCTAATGGGAATCGAGCTCAATCATCTACTGAACAAGCTGCTGATTTGAAGGATCCTAAGGCAACAAATGGTACAAAGGTTTTGGAATTCCCTACTGAGATTATTGTTCAACAACAGTTGGTGCATGTACATGATCAACCAGTTGTTGTACCTGCTGAATTGTTTGAAAAAATAGCAGGCTCTAAAACTACAACTTTGAATAGGGTTTCTCAGGTTTGCGATGGGGAAAAATAGGTTTATAAAAACCCTACTGCTAATCGTATTTCAGATCAACGATATACTCAAGTTTGTCGTAGGTAATAAAGCTATGCAACAACTTAATAATGGACGGGGACAGATTAACACTATGACTGATGCAACTATTTCACGTGCTGAACTAGTTGAAAACCAGCAGGCTTTAAATCTATTGTTGTGCATGATGAGAGGTAAGAACTTGAATGTGTTGATGTTTTGGATAGTGTAGCTGCTACAGGTGATAAGACAATGCTTGAACAAGTTGAGAACTGTCCAAATAGTCCACTGATCAGGCCATCAATGTTGAAGTTATACTCAGATAGTCGGGGTGCCTCTACCGGCCCAGTGAGCCTATCGACTGATAAGGCCCAATGAACTCAACTTGGTCGTTTGGCCACCTACCTAACAACCACATGCTGCCAGGTGCAATTGCTCTAAGGCCTTTATTTATTCTTTTTCTGTGGTGAACATTTTAATTCATTTTTTGCAGAGATGTCCATGGTTTATCTTCAAGGAAAGACAAGATAATCACAGTGGTCATGATTGTTCAGGCTGTTGTGACAAGCTTTATTGCTATTGCTGCCAACATCTTCAATCTGATTGGAAATAGTTCATAATGACCTAAAAGTCATATTTTAATCAGAGGAACTTCCAGATAATGTACACAAAACATTGGCTAATGTTAATTAGGGTGCACCACATAAACAAACAACTATTCAAACTCCAACATATTAAAATATTGTGTCCTTATTCCATCAATGATTTCCTTGCCATTTTATTTTGATTGTCATAATTCAAAATAATATCTAAGATGTAGCCAACCATAGCACATTATGGGAGGTGTAAAAAATAATATCTCCATACACACTAAAGTTTTAGTCTCTTTGATATCATAAATTTGGATTTAAACAACTCCATAGCCTTCGCTTTGGTCCCAAGTTTGCAGTTTTTAAGAGACAATATGGCCTAAGTCACTATGTTCTAAGCTATTATCTCAATCTTAGGTTTTCATCATTGTCATATGAGAAGTATACTAAGGCAATTAAAGCTGATTTTTGTTTTTTCTTATAGTATTCACTTTTAGTTATGTCTCACGCAATCAAAATATTAGGCAATTTTTTGCGACATGAGGTTCACGATTCTAGTGACTAGCTAGATCGTTACATATAATTTCAAATGATAGTATCAGAAAAGGCAAATAAAGTTCTCATAATCCCAATTCTGGAAAGATAACCAAAATTCAGAAAATAAAAAAGAAGAAATCTTACGATTGTCCTTGCAGACTCAGCATCCAGTGGCCTACCATCCTTACGTTGTTTATGAGTTAATATGAAAATGTGTGCTCATGTAAGCTTTACCCCATTTTCAGCCTAATATAATATAATAATGTCAAATATGCATAACAAAGAGAGTTTTAGATAATTAAATTTTAAAATATATACAAGAATACTTTCTCATCCATCAATGTGGCAATACTTTTTGACCCCTCCTATATGAGGCATCTTTTGATTTGATCTGTTATTTCTATTTGCGTGGGTAGGCTTCTATCATTACAACATAAAAGTAATATCTAATAATTTATACATAAAAACTAACAAAAACGATCACACAATAAAAATTAAATGTGTATTTTAAAAGTATAAAATTGATACCTTCGCTTTATCAGAAAGCCAATAAGAGACCAGACCGGTCCATTGATCTCATGGTATACGACTTGGTTTATTTCTTAGCAAAGCATCTTTCGTCTTATATTTTGTCGTATACACATTTTTCAAGTCATATTTGTAATCTTTCCATTTCTTTCTTGTTGACTTTATGACATATGCTTCTCCACGAGTTGGGATAGAGAACTTCTTCTGTGAAATAAAAGAAAACAATCAAAAGATAATATCACGTATAATAAAATAATATATTATTATATTCACACATCATAAGAATAATAATAACTCCATACCTTCACAAACTCGACCAGTTTCTTCTTTTCATCTTTGGCAAAGTTTCTCCAATCATCTATTTTTAGAGGTGTTAGTTCTGGAGATCTAGCGATTATGCCTAGAAATCTAGCAAGCTTTCGACCCTCTTTTCTTATGGTTGGTTACGATTATTGAATTGTATAGCAATTGTATTCCCTGGTGGCAGTTTCCGGATATCTTTTAATATTGTGGGTCCACAAACCTTTCTTTCCTCTGAACTACCTGATTTGAAAAAGATTTAATGATCATTAAGAGAATGGAACAATTGCTTTCCAAATTAGTGCAACATCTTCTATTTTTCTTTTAATCTACTATAAGATGTTATCACCAAAAAATCTCAAAGATAGCAAAATATACTACGAAATAAAATTTTTTAAGTGGTATATACTTTTGTAGTAAGAGCATGGGAGTGCAGGACGCAACCAACACAAAAATATTTATAGAAAATCTCAAGGAACAATAAAAATAAGAACAATGTACCACTCAGTAAATGAACTAACATGTCCAGTAGATAAACAAAAAGTATTACCTGATTCATCATTCTGTTGAACCTTAGTATCGGTAGAATTATTCATTTTATTAGATTGAATATCATGTGTTTGTACTTGAGATCAGTTCAGTCCATTCATCAATTGTTCAATATAAGGTCGCGTATCTGCATCATCATGTTGTTGAATAACCATCCTGTTTTCACCTCTAGTTCGCATAGCTCCTTCTCCAAAATAAAGTAATTAACAAGCTGCAATAACATGTGAAAGTGGACAGAAGACAAAAATTGTATCTGGAGGTTGTCAAAATTACTGCCACTCAATCAAAATTTTCACATAATCCACTAATAGAGATAGATACTTGAGCTCGAAGACAATTTACATTAACATAAAAGATGATAATAAGGGAACAATTATTTTTGACAAGGATAATCCAAACGAAAAACAGTTTGTACAATAATGATTCATGACCTCTGATCACATACCTTAAGTATAAATAATTCAAAGCAAACCAACTGCCAAAATTATGGAGCAAAGCAAAGTGTTAACAACTAAATGGTTTAACAGGTAATATTTATTTCAAATTAAAGGATTTAGACCCAACCAGTTATCTTTGGTCAATACTTTAATTTAAAGTAACTTTTCATCAATTTTTGTGGCAAAATCAGTAAAAGATCACAACAAAATGCAGCTAAAATTGAGACTATACTCTCACCAAAACAAACTGAAAATATTTTCACAAGATTATGATAACACAAGTTTATGTTCTATGACTTCACAATAAATTCCAGAAACAAATGCAAAGAAAAAACCCCAATTTTCTTAGAGAAAAAGAAGGGTTATTTTCCAAGGAAATTTCAAAAAGAGGAAAAGATATGAATCTAATAAGATTCAGAATCCCAAATTCACAAATTCAAGGCAAAATTCCTAACTATAGCTAATACCCCACATGAACAAAACTCATAAACATATCAAAACGATACAAATATTCCAATCTTCCCAAATAACTCCAAAGCCAAATTTTTTTTTTTACAAAATTTAGTTATTTTGCGCGTAAATTGGTCCAGATACCATGATCATTAAAAAATTCAAAGAAAAAAATCAAGAAAAAGAAAAAATACATATACTTTGAGCTGAACTTTAAATGAGTCTAGCCGATGAATATATTGAAATTGAATATGAAGAAGGAACAAGAAGGTATCAAAGGTAACCTTTTGTTTTATTTGGTCAAAAAGGATTATGGCGACTTTCAATTTTGAATCATCCAATTGAACCCTAAAGATAGAAATAAAAATATAAAGAAAGACAACTCACCAGTAATTGTTATGGTGGCCAAAAATTTTGGTTGCAGAGAGCCACCAAATTGAGAAGATACTTTCTATGATTTAGAGCGTAGCTTTTTTTTTTTTTCTCTTGTTTGCAGTCTTTAGGGTAAATAAAGTACTAAAATTTAGGTGCGAGGGAAAAGAAAAAATTGGAGGGAATATGAAAAGTAAAAATAATTATTTTAGCGGCTTTTCCTCTTGAATGGACGCTAATACATAGTAATTAGCAGCCAATATTCATTAGCCAGTAATATTTGCCTTCCGTAAATAAATTAGCGGCAATTGTCTTATTGCCGCTAAATAATTGTCGCTAAAGACTTTTTTGTTGTAGTGATGTTCCAATAAATTGAACGAGGATACTGGGAAAAATTTAATGGAAATATTAAAAACCAATCCTTACACTACGTTTTTGAAATCCTTAAAAATATCCCACAATTATCAGATTTCTACACTGCGCTTAAGTGTGATGCTGGTCTAGATCAATGAATATACAATATACCAACTACGTCAGAAGTGGCAGGAATATGGGTAGAACAAGATACCAATAATTGTATCCCTACACCACATATCCGAATATATACAAAAAGTGATAGAAGCCAGCTGGTAAATTATTATTACGGATGTTATGACCCATTGCAATATCCATTACTGTTCCCTTACGGTCAAAATGGTTGGCATTGTGGTATTCAAAAACTTAAGCCTTCAACTACCCCTTCTAGAACACATTCGTATTGTGAATACGAACAATTGCCATGTGTAATCAATATGACTTCAATTGATGGATTCCTTGACATGGAAGCTGAAGTGATGCAAAAAGGCAAACGAAAAAGAAAAACAGTTTCCTGTCGTGAATATTATTGTTATCAACTCCAAATTAGAGATGATGAAAATATAATCTTACATTCAGGACGATTATTTCAATAATATGCTGTAAACGAATGGATAAAAGTTGAAACTCAAAGATTAAATTTTCCTTTTTTCAATCAAGATTTATTCAAGATGGACGTGTTAGCAGGACTTTTAGATATTTTATGACGCGGTGAGAGAGAAGGCTCACAGGTAGGTACGAACAAAATACTTCCACTTAGCTTCATAGGAGGACCAAAATATATGCGTCGCCGGTAGATGGATGCTATTGCATTAGTGCAGCGTTTTGGAATGCCCAATATATTTCTAACTATGACATGTAACCCTTCTTGGCCTGAAATTCAAGAAAACTTGTTGTCGACGGATGAAGCTCAGAATAGACCCGATTTAGTTAGCCGAATATTTCGAGCAAAACTAGAAGAGCTTCAAAAGGATATACTAAAAAGACAAATATTTGGTAAAGTTGCAACATTTATGTACACGGTCGAATTCCAAATATGGGGACTTCTGCATGCTCATTTTCTTATTATACGCGATGAAAAATACAAACTATTGACTCCTGAAGCATATGATAAATTTGTTTGTGCTGAATTACCGGATCCTAAAAGAAACTCTGATTTATTTAAGCTTGTTACACAACACATGCTACATGGTCCTTGCGGTCAATTAAATCCAACAAGCCTCTGTATGAATAAAAAAACGGTCATTGTAAATTTAAATTTCCAAAAGAGTTTGCTGAAAAGACAACTAAAGGAAAAAGTTCATACCCTATTTACAGAAGACGAAATACGGGAAAATCTGTGGAAATTAGAGGACAACTTTTTGATAATTCATGGATTGTTTCTTACAATCCATTCTTACTTAGTAAATTTAATTGTCATATAAATGTGGAGATTTGCTCTGATATTAAAGTTGTACATTTACAAGTATATTTGCAAAGGACATGATAAAATTGCATTTCATATACATCCTAATGAGACGAATATAGAAGTAGATGAAATAAAAGAATATCAATCTACTAGGTGGGTGTCACCACCTGAGGCTGCGTGGCGCATATTTGCTTTTCCTATAAGTGAAATGATTCCAAATGTATACCATCTTCAACTACATCTTGATGGACAACAAATTGTTTCCTTAAAAAATATAGACAATATTAGTAGAATTGTGAATAATCCTATGATTAAAAAAACAATGTTAACTGAATTTTTTAGAATGAATAGTGAAAAGAAAATGCTATGACTTTGAATTTATTATATCGGGAATTTCCAGAATATTTTGTATGGTCCACAACATACAAGATGTGGTCACATCGCCAACAAGGATATGTTATTGGTAGAGTTGTGATATGTCATCCAGCCGAAGGAGAAAGATACTATCTTAGATTGCTCTTAATGAACGTAAAAGGACCAAAATCGTATAAAGATTTGCGAACTGTAAACGGAATAACTTGTGACACGTTTAGAGAAGCTGCATGTCCCGCCCCGAACCTGGGCCTAGACGTAACACGACACTCGGTGCCTGACTACATGTGACCGAGCGAACAAACTGGCTGGCTGAATCAACATGTGGTATCATAACATATTGTATGCGGAAGATAAACTAACACATGCTGATATACTGAAAGTCTGGATGATATAAATCAAAGTGCGAAAATACTAATACAATTCTTAAACATATTTGTAGCCGACATAACTTAATATGAAAAGCCTGTGACTTTGTATAACTATTACTCTAGTCTATGAAGCCTCTATTCGAGTACTGAAAACACTGACTGTATGTGAATACTGAAGACTGTAGTAATGATAATCCCCCGAAAGGACTGAGGATCACCAAATAGCTGGTACGAGAATCCTAGCGCTCAGAATCGTCAACCTATAAATCATTACCTGCATCGTGAGATGCAGGCCCCAGGCAAAAGGGATGTCAGTACATTTGAATTGCACTGGTATATAAGACAACTGAAAGAAAGAATTATAAATGCTGAAGCTGAAACTAAGCTGATAACTGAGAATTGATAATTGATACTGAAATGATAACTATTGAAATAGAAATTAAAAAGATAACTGATAGTTGATAACTGAACTTATAACTGATAAATGAAATGATAACTGAACCGATAATTGATTACTAAAATGATAACTGATAACTGGTAATTGGAATGATAACTGATAACTGAAATGAACAAAGGAAGTAAGGATATGAATACTCCCTCTTCTAAATGATGAACAACCTGTTTATTTGAATAAATAAACTACGGCCTCAGGCCCAATAAATATATGTGCACAACTACGGTCTCAGGCCCAAGTATACGTATACATACCTATGACCTCAGATCTAAAATGCAAGCATAAACTGCGGCCTCAGGCCCAAAGATGCATAAAGCATTAACTGCGGCCTCAGGACCAAATACAGGTGTTCGACATTCAGGGGTTTAAAATTAGGATTTGAGAATCATACTGCAATACGTAATAGTGAATTACTGAATTCCGCTGAGTTACATTATGCTGGAATACTGGATCACACTGAGTTACATTATACTGGAATACTAAATCATACTGAGTTACACAGTACTTGAATACTGAATAGGACTAGAATGAGACATGTATTCTTGAATTGGTTGTGAACACTGAAACTTTAACTGTTTATGACATGCTGAGTAAGCTATACTGAGACTTAGGGGCATCAAGCCCAAGTCTATTTTGAATACGAACTGAGCTCACAACATTCAGAATGAAAGTCATAAACGAGTTATGAAGCTAGAGAATAGAAGTTCTACAACTATTCAAGGAACTAGGCTTAACTATATTTCTAAGGCAATTGATACGTCGTAAAAGAAACGTAGTGTAGGGAGAATCATTAACATTCCCAAACATAGAGAGTTAGCCTCACATACCTTAACTTCCTGCTCTTGAGCATAATACAATATTCGCCAACCCTTTCAACTTTAATCTATATCAATACAAGTCAAAGGCATTCCAAATTAGCAACAATAGTCATGTTTTGGTCAATTAGGCATTTTATCAAATACTCGGTGGCATAAAGCTTCATAGCCCTTATTAATGGTGTCTCTACACCCAATAACCCATTAATTTGCTCTTAGATAAATTCTAAAGTCTCAAATGGTTATAATCAACATTATTCTTTATCACCCATAAGGTATTCAACACCCATAACCAATAATAACCAATCAACAACCCAAACCTATCACAGTTCATACTTTCTATCAAACTCATCAACTCATATCTCATGAAATAGAGTCTATAATCATTAATTCAATGATAGAATCAATTAGAGGGTGAAGATATTACCTTTTCGACGTTCAATCTTCTTGAATTCGAGTTCTAGGGTTTCTTCTCTCAACAATGGTATCCCAAATCGAATATCTAATGATATGGAGGGTTTACCCATGTTAATAATATGTTGGGAAATTAAAATTAACTTAGAATCACCATTAGAACTTACCTTGGATGGTGGAGGTACCCTTGAGGAGTTAGGTTTTTGAGAGTTTTTCTTTCTAGAGCAAGTTTTTATGTTTTGGGGTTGTAGGGGACGAAATAAGGCTAAAACAATGACCTCCCAAGTCTTCCACCGCCTCCCGGTTGGCGTGATTGCGGTCCCGACCGTGGTAAATCGCTGAGACACTGCCTCGCCACCGCGGCCGCGGTAAAACGCGCCAGGACCGCGGTGGTTTCACACCTCTCTGTAAAACGGACATAACCTTTTTCACATAGCTCCGTTTGGGCTTCACAATATATCGTTGGAAATCTATTTCAAAGGCCTACAACTTTCATGTTTTGGGATTTCCCAAATTCCTTACACAGTATCACTAAAACCTGCTGGAATATAAACCTTCTGCAAACTTAGTCGATTTTGTCAAATGTTATGCACCTCACTTTCCATCTTGATTTTGAAACAACTATTTTCACCCATAATCATCCCGATGGGACTTCACATGTTCAAAATATATCCTTACTACTCCTTTAACTCATTCATACCTAAGCCGAATTTTTTTCGGGGTGTTACATTATCTCCCCCTTGGGATCATTCGTCCTCGAATGATTGTCCTGATTGTAACTTTTGCTAACTCCGGATCATAAACGGGTATGGTGCAACCATGAACTTTCATTAACACTTGCATACTAAACATAATGAATACATGAATACTGAACTGAACTGCATTGACTGAATATTGATCTGGCATGAATACATGAATACTGAACTAACATGGATATCTGAATATTGAACTGGCATGAATATTTGAGAATTGAACTAACATCAATATCAAATTACTAAGCTGGCATGAATATCTAAGTATTGGACTGACATGAGTAGCTGAGTATTAAACGGACTTGAATATCTGAGTATTGAATTGACATGAGTATCTGAGTACTGAACTACTATGAGTATCTAAGTACTGAACTGACATGAGTATTTGAGTACTGAACTGACATGAGTATCTGAGTACTGAACTGGCATGAGTATTTGAGTATTAAACTGACATGAGTATTTGAGTGTTGGAAACTTGAATGTTATAACATGACACGTGAAATACTGGTTGTACCACCACTAACTCTGGTGGTAACTCCAACTCAAAAGCTAATTGATTGATCATTCACAAGATTCTATATGACCCAATATAGCAGGGACTAGGCTTCCCCTTCTTTTCAAATCTCATAACGCCTTTCACAGGCAAAACTTTCAGAAACAACCAATCATCAACTTGAAAATCTAGGTCTCTATGCTGCACACTCGGATAGGACTTTTTGGTGGCGCTGAGTCGTCTTCAAATGCTCTTGAATCAACTTAACTTTATCCATAGTCCGATAGACCAAATTTGGTCCCAACAACTCCACTTCGCCAACTTCGGACCAACTAGTTGGCAGTCTACACCTTCGCCCATAAAAATCATGCTTTCAAAATGAGCAAGATAATCCTATTATAAGGCCCATATTTACCATCTCTACTCAAAATATGTGTATTTTGTGATAAAACACTGGGCTTTCTACTGCTCGACTTTCACTTACTGATCATTCGGATACTCGTCCATAAAGTCTACAATGTTCTTTTTCATGTCGTTCCACCAATAAATCTTCTTAAGACCATGATACATATTGTGGTACCTGAGTAAATAGAATACTTGAAATTCTGGGCTTCTAGCATGATCTTCCCTCTTTAAGTCCATCTATGTCTGGAACACATAATCTGTCGTGGTACCTTAAAGCACTATCATCTCCCCTTATTCCGAAGCTATCATTTTATGCCTGTGAATCCCCTCTTTCAGCTACAACAAGTAGGGATCATCAACTATTTCTCCTTCACTTTGCCTACTATGGGGGGACAAGTCATATTCTAGACAACAACTCTACTATCTTTGGAGTATGCAAATTGAACTTCTATCTAGGCTAAGCGGTGAACTTCTTTCACCAGAGTTGTCTTATCTATCTCGATCATGAGTTATACTTCCCACACTTGATTATCTTCTTAAGCACTTCCTGAAAACACTTATAGAATTGTTGTGAGCTACGAAGTCTCATGTGATGCCATTACCCTTGTGATACATAACTGGGCATGATTTTATAGCTTTTCTGTGATCACTTTATCATCAATAACTAAGCTCGATGATCATTCTACTCACTATGTTTTTCTTACACATGTTAGACATAATCCATGTGGAAATTATACAATTTTCCCTCATTACCAAACTGATTTTCTTTTTCATATCCCATGCTACTATTTGAGTTTCAAATCTCCAACTGGACTTACTAAAAATTTTCACATCACCCCTTAGACCACAAGTCTTATACTTGTGAATCCTTCTCTTTTTGCTGGGATCCAAATAACTTTCCTTATTCTCTGTAATTCTTTGCACTCTATGTCAATGACGACTCATCTTCCAACTTACTTCTGAGAAATCTTTCTTACTAGGAAAAAACTAAATTATTCACTTAACGGAAAGCTAATGTATTCGCAACTATCATATACAATCTTAATAATTTAACTCTGCTCACACTGTCAATCCTGGCAAAACCACATTACGATAATTCCTAAAGGCTATTCTTCTATAGTTTGTGCTCTCACTGCTAGCTAATATTTTTTTCCCACTGCTACTGTACTTCGAGTTTAACTTAAACTCTTTGGGTTCTGAGACACATTCGGTATTTCAAACTATCATACACTCACTAGAGTTAACCTGGCTAAGTGAATCAAATTATACCCCTACTAGCTCTACTGAAAGTGATATTTCACTATATCAACTCAAAACTTACTTACTATTCTTTTACTAACCACCTGCTAGCATTATAGTTTCTTCTCCTGCTTTGAATAACTAAAGTGAAGCATAAGGTTACTCCTAACTTCCCTCATCATCTGACCATATTCTTTTGCCGCACACTATCATTCTTTTCGAACTATGTACATGGATCACACTTAGGGAAATTCATCTGTCTTAAACAAAATTAGAATATGTAACCCCAAACTTTCTATATAATACAAAATCATATCATGCTATAAACATCCCGGGTAATCATTTAGTCACGTTACCTAAGGGGGAATTGTCATATCTTTTATCTTACACCAATAGCTGCTTCTTATAGTAACTTACTAACGTGGTACTTATAGTTCTGATTTGAATATATATGAACAACTTAAAATCATTCCCTGAAATTCACTATTGGGTGCTCTCAGTTCTCATTGCATACATCATATCTTCTAGTCATTTGCATGAGTTGTACGAAATCACATCTTTGGTAATAACAAACTGTTACAACCCATATCCACACGCGTTAGTTCATGCCATATATTAGTTAACACAAATCCAAGAAGGAATTACCTTTGAGATGATAAGAAGTTAATCCTATTGGTTTTAAGTGATACAAGGGTGTATAAGGGTGATTAATAAGTATTAGATGTTAAACGAATCAAGGATGTTATAACTCGTATTTTCAGGTAAACCTTGTCACACCTCCTTTTTGCGCGCCCGCCCCGAAGGGTTAAAATGCGCGAGGGAGTTTTTCCAATTTAAGTGACAATATTCGAATGGGATTATTTATTTAATTCAGAGTCGCCACTTGGGAAAGGTTTGGCTTTTGGTGTCCCAAGTCACCGGTTTATCTTGAATCCCAAATCGAGGAAATTTTTGACTTTCCAAATGAAGTCTGCGAACCAGAAATTATAAGTAAGGAATTCTGTTGACCCGAGGGAAGGTGTTAGGCACCCACAGATCCCGTGATTCTAGCACGGTCTCTTAAATTGTTATAATGGCTAAATATTTGATTTTAATACATGTTATAACTTGTGTGCTTTTATTAAGTTTAAACCGTTATTATTATTATTTTTTAATAGAATTGCAACATCGTGAAAATGCATCTCGAACCACGTCGCAATCAATGCACCCGTGGTTGTTAATACATTCTGACTCCATTGAGATTTGGATTTGGGTCACATAAATGCGCACCCGAATTTAAGAATGTAATTTAATTAAAATCGCGCCTAAAGAGTCTAACGCGTTATTATCTTTGAGGAAGGCTGCGAAATTCGCTGAACAGCCCATCCCAAATTCTGAGTATTTTTAGTATATACATTTATGAGGGCCCCGCAGTTTGTGCATTTTATTGGGCGAGGCTCGACTCATTTTATTTTTAAAAGGGCAAGCCTAAAAGCAACTATGATTTTCATTTTTTTGTTTTGTCTCTATAAAAAAATAATCCTAATTTATTCACTAAGATTATCTAGAGCCATTATAATCGGGTTACATGAGATTCACCCCCGAAATTTAGAAATTAAGCATCACAACTACGTCATGGGAACCGTACCCGTAATCACAATGATTTATTAATTGCACCTAATCAACGAAACTTGATTAATAACATCTACCAATTCAAACGAATCTAGCTTTCATTTAGTGACTTGAGAAAATAATTCTAATCAAACACACATAAATCAAAACAGAAACAAAAGAAACAATAGTAAAACATTTAGACAGATCTAAATCAAAACTGAAACATTCATCTAATGCAAACAAGAAATTAGAGGAAATGAACCTTTGATATGAATATTCTATCAATAGACTGAGAAGACAACCTTCTTCATGAAATGGATACAGCTCAACAATCGTTACTCCAAAACGAAATCAAGCCAAGCAAAACCATACGGACTAGAAGGAGACTCAAACGGAAACCTGGACTAGCGACTTTGACCGGCGACGAAAATCCAAACGCATCTGTTCCGATTTCTTTTAGCCGATTTCAGCAGATCTTTTGGCTCATTTTTGGTGGTGTTAGGGGTGGATTTTATGGCTATTTGCAACAGGTTTTTGCTGCTATTTTAGAGGTCGTTTTGACTGAAGAAACGGAGCTATTTTCAAGCTTGTTTTGATGTGTTTTGAACTGATTTTGATGGCTGAAATACTGGAGCTTCAAGATTGGTTTTCATGGTGAAAAGTTAGTTATTTTCTGGTTTGAGAAGAAAGAAAGAAGGAGATACGTTAGGGAGGGGGTGTTCTTCCCGTGTATATCCGCGGTATATTGAGTGTATATCGAAGGTATACCCTGTCCGCGTTTTTGGGAGGGGGTGTTCTTTTGCCAGAAAAATGGGTAGTGGTTGGGTGGTTTGAAGAAGATGAAGAGAGGAGAGGGGGCTGGTGTCTAAGGTCTTCTCCCGTGTGTGTTTTTGTTTGGGTTTTAATGGAGAATATTGAAGACAATGTGTGTGTTGTGTGTTGTGTGCATGTGCTAGCATGTGTGAGTTGTGTGTTGTGTTCATGTGCTAGCATGTGTGAGTTGTGTGTTGTGTTCATGTGCTAGCATGTGTGAGTTGTGTGTTGTGTTCATGTGCTAGCATGTGTGAGTTATGTGTTGTCATGTGCATCTCGATTGAAAATATTTTGGGCTAGGTCCGAAAATTAGGCCTAAAATGAGTCGTTTGAACCCAAATATTATTCTTTCCTCGCAACCGAGAATAAAAATACGACCTTAGTTAATTAATCCTACGTAAGCAGAATAATTATTAAAACAAACTAACAATTAAAACCAAAATATATATATATATATTTTTTGTATTTTTAAATTTATATAAAAATAAAAATAAAGTACTATTTTTGTATTTTTTTCAAAATTTATGAGAAATAAATAAACTAAAATTTATATATCTTTTTTTTGTAATTTTCATTTTTGTGACGAAAATAAAGTAAAAAGAGTCAAAATAAGCTGAAATAGCTACATTAAGGCTAAATTAAATATTTACGTGCTAAAAATGTGAAAGATTTGGGGAGGGACAAAAATCACATGTCAACAGCTGCCCCTCTTTGACTGGAAATGCGAAGAGTTTTCAGACAAAGAATGACTAGACAGGTTTTTGACCCGACCCTTATTTAAGGAGACCAAAAGAAAGAAGAAAGGAGAATGTGACCGAGCTCTGGTATCTGAGCTGCCTACATATCCTTGGCTATAAAGGAATCAGGCCATGTGTAGTTCAGAAGTGAATGGGGCGATGGAGTGCCGAGGTTGAGAGCCGCGCGAGGTTCCGTCGAAGTTCCGGTCTGATGTCCTATTTATTACATAAAAATCAAAATTAAAAAGACTAACTAAGCCTATCAGCTACGAGTTACAAGATTCCTATCTATAATTCTTTCGCAACTTGATCTTGAATCTTAGCTGATTCTGCTTATAGACTTCGATCTGAATCTTGATGCTCTCAAGTTGTAGGCGCCTGTTTATTTCTGCGGCATTGAGTGAAACGGGATTGGCGGAGCTCGAGAATTTGATCAAATTTGAGCGACCTGCCCTTTGTTCGTTCCAACATTTGGGGACATCTTCTTTTTTGTTCTTTTTCTTTTCTTTATTCTGGATTGAGACTCATCCCGTAGGTTATCCTGATCCATGTGCCTCGAGGTCAGACCTGCTGAGACAACAAAACAAAACAAACGAAATTTTCTGCCCCAGTTTTACTGAAAAATTTCGTGGGTTAATTGTCATGAAAATTTACAAAATTGATGAGGGGATTGGAAAACTCTTGTCTAAAAACGCAACTCAAGGAATGTAGCCCTAATGTCGCAAAAGGTAAAAATGCGCAACTCAGGGATTGGAGCCCTAATGCTGGCTAAAAGGAGAAACGCCCAGTTCAGGGATTGGAGCCCTAATGCTGGCTAAAAGGAGAAACGCTCAGTTCAGGGATCGGAGCCCTAATGCTGGCTAAATGGAAAAATGCTCAGTTCAAGGATTGGAGCTCCAATGCTGGCTAAATGGAAAAACGCTCAGTTCAGGGATTGGAGCCCTAATGTTGACTAACAGGAAAAATGCTCAGTTCAGTGATTGGAGCCCTAATGTTGGCTAACAGGAAAAATGCTCAGTTCAGGGATTAGAGCCCTAATGCTGGCTAACAGGAAAAATGCTCAGTTTAGGGTTGGGGCCCTAATGCTGGCTAACTGGGAAAAAGTTCAGTTTAGGGTTGGGGCCCTAATGCTTGACTGAATCGACAAAAGTTCAGTTTTAGGGTTGAAGCCCTAATGCTGACTAAGGAAAAGTTCAGTTTAGGGTTTAAAACCCTAATGCTGACTGAAGGAAAGAGTTCAGTTTAGGGTTTTAAAACCCTAATGCTGACTAAAGGAAAAGTTCAGTTTAGGGTTTAAAACCCTAATGCTGACTGAAGGAAAGAGTTCAGTTTAGGGTTTAAAACCCTAATGCTGACTGAAGGAAAGAGTTTAGTTTAGGGTTTAAAACCCTAATGCTGACTAAAGGAAAAAGTTCAGTTTAGGGTTTAAAACCCTAATGCTGACTAAAGGAAAGAGTTCAGATTAGGGTTTAAAACCCTAATGCTGACTGAATGGAAAAGTTCAGTTTAGGGTTTAAAACCCTAATGTTGACTGAAAGGAAAAAGTTCAGTTTAGGGTTTAAAACCCTAATGCTGACTGAAGGAAAAAGTTCAGTTTAGGGTTTAAAACCCTAATGCTAACTAAAGGAAAAGTTCAGTTTAGGGTTTAAAACCCTAATGCTGACTGAATGGAAAAGTTCAGTTTAGGGTTTAAAACCCTAATGCTGACTAAAGGAAAAAGTTCAGTTTAGGGTTTAAAACCCTAATGCTGACTAAAGGAAAGAGTTCAGTTTAGGGTTTAAAACCCTAATGCTGACTGAATGGAAAAGTTCAGTTTAGGGTTTAAAACCCTAATGCTGACTAAAGGAAAAAGTTCAGTTTAGGGTTTAAAACCCTAATGCTGACTAAAGGAAAAGTTCAGTTTAGGGTTTAAAACCCTAATGCTGACTAAAGGGAAAAAGTTCAGTTTAGGGTTTAAAACCCTAATGCTGACTCAGTTTAGGGTTTTAAAACCCTAATCCTGATTAAAGGGAAAAGTTCAGTTTAGGGTTTAAAACCCTAATCCTGATTAAAGGGAAAAGTTCAGTTTAGGGTTTAAAACCCTAATCCTGATTAAAGGGAAAAGTTCAGTTTAGGGTTTAAAACCCTAATGCTAACTAAATGGAAAGAGTTCAGTTTAAGGTTTAAAACCCTAATGCTGACTGAAGGGAAAAAGTTCATTTTAGGGTTTAAAACCCTAATGCTGACTAAAGGGAAGAGTTCAGTTTAGGGTTTAAAACCCTAATGCTGACTAAATGAAAGAGTTTAGTTTGGGGTTTAAAACCCTAATGCTGACTAAAGGAAAAAGTTCAGTTTAGGGTTTAAAACCCTAATGCTGACTAAAGGAAACGTTCAGTTTAGGGTTTAAAACCCTAATGTTGACTGAATGGAAAAAGTTCAGTTTAGGGTTTAAAACCCTAATGATGACTGAAGGGAAGAAGTTCAGTTTAGGGTTTAAAACCCTAATGCTGATTGAAGGAAAAAGTTCAGTTTAGGGTTTAAAACCCTAATGCTAACTAAAGGAAAAGTTCAGTTTAGGGTTTAAAACCCTAATGCTGACTGAATGGAAAAGTTCAGTTTAGGGTTTAAAACCCTAATGCTGACTAAAGGAAAAAGTTCAGTTTAGGGTTTAAAACCCTAATGCTAACTGAATGGAAAAGTTCAGTTTAGGGTTTAAAACCCTAATGCTGACTAAATGGAAAAGTTCAGTTTAGGGTTTAAAACCCTAATGCTGACTGAATGGAAAAATTCAGTTTAGGGTTTAAAACCCTAATGCTGACTAAAGGGAAAAAGTTCAGTTTAGTGTTTAAAACCCTAATGCTGACTGAATGGAAAGTTTAAAACCCTAATCCTGATTAAAGGGAAAAGTTCAGTTTAGGGTTTAAAACCCTAATCCTGATTAAAGGGAAAAGTTCAGTTTAGGGTTTAAAACCCTAATCCTGATTAAAGGGAAAAGTTCAGTTTAGGGTTTAAAACCCTAATACTAACTGAATGGAAAGAGTTCAGTTTAAGGTTTAAAACCCTAATGCTGACTGAAGGGAAAAAGTTCAGTTTAGGGTTTAAAACCCTAATGCTGACTAAAGGGAAGAGTTCAGTTTAGGGTTTAAAACCCTAATGCTGACTAAATGAAAGAGTTCAGTTTAGGGTTTAAAACCCTAATGCTGACTGAAGGAAAAAGTTCAGTTTAGGGTTTAAAACCCTAATGCTAACTAAAGGAAAAGTTCAGTTTAGGGTTTAAAACCCTAATGCTGACTGAAGGAAAAAGTTCAGTTTAGGGTTTAAAACCCTAATGCTGACTAGATGGGAAAAATTCAGTTTAGGGTTTAAAACCCTAATGCTGACTGAAGGAAAAAGTTCAGTTTAGGGTTTAAAACCCTAATGCTGACTGAAGGAAAAAGTTCAGTTTAGGGTTTAAAACCCTAATGCTGACTGAAGGAAAAAGTTCAGTTTAGGGTTTAAAACCCTAATGCTGACTGAAGGAAAAAGTTCAGTTTAGGGTTTAAAACCCTAATGCTGACTGAAGGAAAAAGTTCAGTTTAGGGTTTAAAACCCTAATGCTGACTGAAGGAAAAAGTTCAGTTTAGGGTTTAAAACCCTAATGCTGACTGAAGGAAAAAGTTCAGTTTAGGGTTTAAAACCCTAATGCTGACTGAAGGAAAAAGTTCAGTTTAGGGTTTAAAACCCTAATGCTGACTGAAGGAAAAAGTTCAGTTTAGGGTTTAAAACCCTAATGCTGACTAAATGGAAGAAGTTCAGTTTAGGGTTTAAAACCCTAATGCTGACTGAAGGGAAAAGTTCAGTTGAGGGTTTAAAACCCTAATGCTGACTGAAGGGAAAAGTTCAGTTTAGGGTTTAAAACCCTAGTGCTTACTAAATGGAAGAAGTTCAGTTTAGGGTTTAAAACCCTAATGCTGACTGAAGGAAAAAGTTCAGTTTAGGGTTTAAAACCCTAATGTTGACTAAAGGAAAGAGTTCAGTTTAGGGTTTAAAACCCTAATGCTGACTGGCTGGGGACAAAGTTCGAGGATACTAACTGACCTTTTTTTTTTGACTTTTCTTGTTTTAGTAGAAGATAAAAGGGAATCTCGTGGAAACTTACCTTTCGAGTGAATTCTTTATTGCCAAACTGTTTCTTGTACTCACGTATCTTCTTCTTTGGGTGACACCTGCTTCTTGCACGGTTGTCTTGGATTATTCCTGTTTCAACCTCTCAAACAAAGAACAATTGTTAGTTCGGAAATGGCGGTTGGTTCGGTGACCTTGATTGTTCCTATTGCTTTGTTGCGTCCTTATTTCCATTGAGAAATCCTGCCATTGATTGGATTCAAATGGTGAAACCCTTTTGGACTGCTCAGGCTTGTATTTCCAAATTCTGTGATGATTTGCCTTGTAAGGCTCCCTTTTTTGTGTCCCATTTTGCTTGGGGATTCTCAACGGGGATTTTATTGGGGATACTCTGTGGTGATTTGTACAAGGTGGTCTTGCCGGGGATTTGTTGCAAAGCGGACTTGCCGGGATTTGTTGGGAAAGCTCACTGGGGAATTTTACAAAGGGATGGCGCTGTGTGGGATTTGTATAAAGGGAAGTTCTGTGGGGATTTGTACAAGGGAAGTTCTGTGGGGATTTGTACAAGGCGGACTTGCTGGGGAAATTTCTCTCCCTTTTTTTTAAAAAAAAAAATGTAGTCGGACATCATGATTCATCAGGTTTGGACAAACGTGCAACCGAAACGAGGTATTTTCCTTCAAAACGGAATTTCGTGAAACCAAACCTGCCACCTATCCTTTCCGGTATATCTGGAACTCAAGGTTAAAAAATGAGAGGGAATCGAAGAAAAACAAAGAAAGGAGAAAGCAAACTTCAGAAAAGAAGTGTCCCTTTCGGGACGAAAAAGACTTATCTGAGGAAGACAATGCTGGCTTTAAATGGACATGACATGCTCTTTGGACTGGACGTCTGACCTTCAATGAACTTGCATTTCCTCCCGAACCAAAATGGGTCTGTGTTTCAAACCGATGGAATTTTGCCGAGACTTCCTGGGGCGGAGTCATCTTTTCGGCCAACAGCGCCCTTTGCGGGTTTTCGCTAGTTGACCTCTCTCATTTCCCTCCTTGTTGTCGCTTGATAGCACTCTTTACGAGTTTTTACTACACAAGCTCTCTCATTTTGGTTTCTCTACTCCCGTCGCCTCGCGGTGCCCGGAGGTTTTCACCGACGAGACTCTCTCATTTTACTTCTCTCAATTTACAGTGTACCGATCTCCATTCGTGACGCTTTTTGGCTTCCCGTTACCTTTGATAATTGATCTGAAAGGCTTGTGCTTGGCAAAGAAAAGTAGATGATACTAACTTCTAAACCGCTTGACGTGCCCCGGTTTCAATTTCAGGGTAAATGGGATTTTATTGTTGGTGTGACTGAACCTCAGGGAGAGGCTGCCTACGTATCCTTTCGGAATCAAGTCAGACGTAATTCAGGCTCAATCAATTGTTGGTTTTTTTTTCTTTTTTTCTTTCGGAGCATCAGGGATTTTTTTTGATCCTCAAACCTAACTGCAATGGCTAGTCGTGTGGGACTTAACCTTTCCAACTTTATTTTGCCTTTGTAGGCCTATCTTTTCTGTCTTCTTTCTTCCAATTTCAATTTTAGAGCATTTAGGGGTACCTTGGTTTCTTCGACTTTGCTGAGGCGATTAGCCATGTGAAACTCAACCCTTTCAACTTCAATTGCCTTTATAGGCGCTTTAATTTGATTTTCTCCTTCCAAGAGTTTTGATTCCTGAGCATCGGCCGCCATGGCCAGTCGAGGTCGACTTGATGCACCTGTTGAGGCTGGGTGCCTTTTGCACATTAGCGTGTATCAAACGAAAGCCCTGTAAATCAGTCTTGCCAATCTTTCTTTGTCTTGGTTTTGGAACAGTGTTAGACCAAAAGGGATTCAAAGAGAAACAAATAATTGAATGGAGAAAGAGTTTAAAAACTAGAAGTGTCCCTTTCGGGCAAAGGAGAGAAGAACTTATCTGGAGTACATGCGGACTTTAATGAACATGACATGCCTTTTGGACTGGATGCATGATCTGTGTAAACCGTCCAACTCTCAAAAATTCATCACAACTTTGCCTTGAATACCGAGGAACCTTGCCAGGACTCTATTGATGCTGATGGCTGTGAGGATCTTATTTTCGATCACGGGTGCCCTTTGTGGGTTTTCACGAGCTGGCATTTTTCATTTTATTTCTTGCCATCTCCTTATAGTGTTCGTGTGGGTTTGCATTAACAAGACTTCTCATTTTGATTTTCTCTGCTTACCGTCGCCTTACGGTGCCCGTGTGGGTTTTCACCAATAAGACTCTCTCATTTTATTCTTCTCATTTTGTTGTATCAGGTCCAAATAACTCCATCTTCCCATTTTGAACCGCTTTGCCGATTGATCAGAAGGACTTGAACAAGGTTTGGGGTAAAAGAATTTGGATTGAACTACAACTTTGGAACCTTTTGGGCGGGATCATTGCCGAACCATTATAACTTCTGCCCCAGTTTCACTTTTGGGGGACTTCTTGTATTTTTGTTTTGGTGCGACTGAACCCCAAGGAGAGGTTGCCTACGTATCCTTTCGGAATCAAGTCAAACGTAGTTCAGGCAACTTTTGTTTTTGGATTTTTTTTGTTTTTCTGATTTGCCTTGTTTTTCACTTCCCTTCCCTTTTTTCATGTTCATCATCTTTTTTTTTGTATATATATTTTCTTATTTTTCCAATTCTTTCTTCTTCTTCTTTTTTTTCATTTTTCCTTTTCATTTCAAATTCTTCTTCTTCTTTTTTTCATTTTATTTTCAATAATATTTTCAGGTTCCAAAGAGGGCAATCAAAGAAGAGTAACCAACTCAAATGGGTTTGCAAAGGGTTGATAGTGTTTGGGTAGCGAGAATGAAAGCCTTCGTCATCTCAAACGAAAAATGTTAGAACTATATATTGGATCCAACATAGTACCTTTTGACTGCATTTGCATTGACAGTTATTTCAAGGACGTTTCCTTCGATGTGTCCCAAGTACAACGCACTATTTTGGCAGTACTCTTGTTGCAATGTATGTACCTTTCCAATCTGGACCCGATCTTCTTTAAGCTTTTCCAAATCTTTGTCTTGTTTCCTTAAGCTATTTTTCATTGCGACCCAATTCTTGATTCATTATTTCGAGGTCTGACAGAGTTTTAAGATCCGGGCATGAAGTCCGCAAGCATGTCATATTATTGAAATCTGCATTTAACATAACTAAAAGAGAATGAGAAAATTCACAAGATTTAAGAAAAGAGACATTCCGGGAAAATGAAATATCAATTTCATTTGATTTTTTTTTGTTTTGTTTTGTTTTTTTTTTTAATTTTTGAAGATAGAAGGGTTTACATCGGAAAGTAAGACAATAAAGTAAAACATCTCGATCACACCCTGAGACAATCCAGATGCAGAAAGGATAGCAAGACTGGCTACCGAGACTCCCGTCTGATAGGGAACTTTCAGGCTTGGCAATCGTTTTTTTTGGCTTTTCTTCTGTCTCGACAATGGCTACAATAGCCTTTAGTGTCGAATCAAATTCCTCAGCTTCACAGATCATTCCGTCTATTGGCCCATTTGTGAGAGTAGGTAGGGGAATGTTCATCATATTAGGAACTTTTTCGTCCCGGAGAACGATTCTTTCAGCTTCAATCAAGTCTTCAATTGCCATTTTGAGGGTCCAATGACCAACAGTCCTTTGTACCGTGCCTCACTGTTCCGGAGTGGCATTCACATCTAGTATCAGCTCGATGCAGGAGGGGGGACCCGGTGTTTGGCCGATTTGGGGCCACTGGCTACAACAGACTTCGCCTGACTGGCTTTTGGAACAAGCCTGAGTATGATTCACCAATAGGGGTGAACTGATCCCTTTTGAAAGACTCTCTTGGGTGAGGATTGTACTGAGGAACATTTGATTGGTGACCATATGGAGCTTGGTAAGGATGAACATTTCTAGGAGGTGGAGCTCAGTTTTGTGTATAATGTTGTGGCCGCGTGCAAGGCTGCTCATCATTACATACCAACAAAACCAATCACCTGAACAGAACCTGGCTAATTTACTCACACACACAACCTTGTTAGTTTTGAAGCATTTAACATATAGGAAATCACACGATGGGATGTAATGCACCTAAACAATTAAACGCTTTTACCATGTGTTTGAACGGGTTGCATGTTTCATCCCGACCCTAAACTAGCCCTCTTCACTATGTACCTCTTTTCTTTTATTCTTGCCTCTCTTTAGTCACTCTTGATCTTGTTTTTGCCGGTCTTTTATTTTTTGCACTCTTTTTTTTTTCTTTTTTCCTTTTTATTTTTTTTTCTATTTTCTTTTTCACTCGATTTTCTTTTTCCTTTTCTTTCAGTTTGTTTTTTTTTTCTCAATTTATTTTATAGCTATGATCGAATCCGATGGAGATTGCCTACGTATCATGACCCCGCATGAATCAGATCTTGCGTAGTTTGGGCCAAATGAAAGGTAAAAGTAATGAAACATTTTTTTTCTTCATAATAAAAAATTGGGTTTCAATACTCACAAAATGCAACCGAACGGTTATTTTTTGCAAACGTGGCCCCTTCCAAATTTCACATGAATTTTGAGGCCGGGGAGGATTATTTTACAAACTTGTCCGTTCTTTTACGAAAATAACCTTTCGACAACTGAAAGATACTCTAAGGATACTTCGGCAAGAACGGTTTAAGACGCGACCGAAGCTGGATCGACTTATTATGACAAAATTCAAACGGTATTCACCCGACCGCTGACTCTTTGTTTTTTTTTGTTGTTTTTTTTTCAAATTACAATAAAAACCTGGTGTTGCAAACACGGCCCTTCAGCGCCTCGGGGCGAAGGTTTTTAAGGGTGTGTGGGTCTACTGGACAAAAATACTAAACAAGACCCAAAGGTGGCTATTTATGCAAAGTCAACCTTCCGGCGTCCCTTTCGGGAACATTCGGCTATTTATGACAAAACAACATCACCTGACTTATTTATGACTCTTTTTATCGTTTTTCAAATTAGAAAATTCAATATTGCCAACACGGCCTTTCAACGCCTCGGTGACGAAGATTTTAAGGCTGTGTGGGTCAACTGGACCAAACCTTAAAAAATGATCCAAAGGTGGCTGTTTATGCAAAGTCAGCCTTCCGGCGTCCCTTTCGGGAACATTCGGCTATTTATGACAAAACAACATCACCTGACTTATTTATGACTCTTTTTATCGTTTTTCAAATTAGAAAACTCAATATTGCCAACACGGCCTTTCAACGCCTCGGTGACGAAGATTTTAAGGCTGTGTGGGTCAACTGGACCAAACCTTAAAAAATGACCCAAAGGTGGCTGTTTATGCAAAGTCAGCCTTCCGGCGTCCCTTTCGGGAACATTCGGCTATTTATGACAAAACAACATCACCTGACTTATTTATGACAGAATTTAAAATTTGACATATATTTTTGGCTATTTTTAGCAAAAGGGAAGGTTGGACACCACCCAACTTATTTATGGCAAAATTTAAAATTTGACACGTTTTTATTTATTTATTGATTTTGGCTATTTTAGCAAAAGCTGGGGTTGGACCCGATGAGGGTTGCCTACGTATCTCACATCCGGTGAGAATCAAACCCGCGTAGTTCGGGCATCGAAAATGGAGTAACTAGACTAACCCCTTTTTTTGGAATTTTTTGAAAGAAATGCTTTAAAAGAAGAAAGAAATTTTGTTTATTTTGATTTTTGTTTTATTTTTTAAAGAAAGACTTCTAAAAAATTTATTTGCTTTTGACTTGAACTTTGGAAATGTTTTTATTTTTTATTTTTTAAACAAAAAAGAAAATGTGTTTGGTTGATTTTTTTTTGTTTGTTTTACCTTTTATACGGAAGAAAGAATGTATATTTTTTATTTATGATGTTGCCTCTTAAATTTTGAAAGAGGGACTTTTAAGAAAATGATGTGGAATTCTGAGTTTTATTTATTTACAAAAGCACTTCTAAAGAAAAGTCCTAATATTTTGGAATTCAATTTTTCAGATATTTTTTATGGACATTTTACAAAAGAGAGACTAAAAAAGAAAAGAGTATTTTTGGATTTTTGTTGCTGATTTTTAATTCTTATTTCATTTTTCGTATGAAAGACTTCAGAAAGAAGGAAACTATTTTTTTTTATTTGAGCTTAAAGAAAACTTCTATATTATTTTTTATTTCTTTTTTGCATTTTCTAAGGAAATATTTATAAAGAAGGAACTAAAGGAAAATATTTTTGGATATTTTTTGAAAATTGGGGTCGAAACCGATGAGGTTTGCCTACGTATCTCACATCCGGTGAGAATCAGACCCGCGTAGTTCGGTTAAATTAACCGAATTATTTTAGAACAAAATTCTTTCCTTTTCAACAAACAACTTTCCAAAAATAAAAGACTATTTTTCTATCTTTTTGTTTTTTCTTTTTCTTAGTAAAGCAAATTATTGAAAACAAAACATTTTCCCTTTTTATTATCGCAAAATTTCGGCAGAGTTTTGACAGTAATTGGGCATTGCTATTTTTCAAAGTAGAAAATTAGCCCTATACACTGTTATTTTTTTTATTTTTTTTGTTTATATTTTTCAAATACTCCAAAGTCAGGCAGCATGCATGTCCGAGACAAATAAATGCACGGAAACAAATAGGATGCAACAGGATGGTCTTTTCATTTCAGGTTGCTAGTCCTAGACGGACCCAACCCCTGTGTTGAGTCCCCTAAGTCAAATGCAACATGATGCAAATAAGCGTTCCTACTAGGGATCCGGCATGAGGTTTTGTTATACTAGGTTTATAACCTGGGTATATGTTCTAGACTATGTACCCGAGCGGACAACTCGAGTCGAGGAGGGGGCTACGTACCGGGGACCTGCGAGATCGTCCGGCTTTGTAACTTGTCCGAACTCTTTCTTATTTCAGGTATTGACACTAACAGAATAGGGAGTCTCGACCAGCGAGCTTCTCCCCGGAGGTAAGAAGAGAAAGGTTTCGGCACAGTTTTTATACAGTTCAGATAACATCAAAGCGGTAAAAAAAACATTTAGCACGTTATGCCAAAACATGATATAAAGATCAGATAATAAAGCCAAATATAACAATTATTCTAAGCTCGAATTCTGAACCCTGAACTAACGTTCTGGGAGCTAATCCCCAGCAGAGTCGCCAGAGCTGTCACACCTCCTTTTTGCGCGCCCGCCCCGAAGGATTAAATGCGCGAGGGAGTTTTTCCAATTTAAGTGACAATATTCGAAATGAGATTATTTATTTAATTCAGAGTCGCCACTTGGGAAAGGTTTGGCTTTTGGTGTCCCAAGTCACCGGTTTATCTTGAATCCCAAATCGAGGAAATTTTCGACTTTCCAAATGAAGTCTGCGAACCAGAAATTCTAAGTAAGGAATTCTGTTGACCCGAGGGAAGGTGTTAGGCACCCACGGATCCCGTGGTTCTAGCACGGTCGCTTAAATTGTTATAATGGCTAAATATTTGATTTTAATACATGTTATAACTTGTGTGCTTTTATTAAGTTTAAACCGCTTTTATTATTATTTTTTAATAGAATTGAAACGTCGTGAAAATGCATCTCGAACCACGTCGCAATCAATGCACCCGTGGTTGTTAATACATTCTGACTCCATTGAGATTTGGATTTGGGTCACATAAATGCGCACCCGAATTTAAGAATGTAATTTAATTAAAATCGCGCCTAAAGAGTCTAACGCGTTATTATCTTTGAGGAAGGCTGCGAAATTCGCTGAACAGCTCATCCCAAATTCTGAGTATTTTTAGTATATACATTTATGAGGGCCCCGCAGTTTGTGCATTTTATTGGGCGAGGCTCGACTCATTTTATTTTTAAAAGGGCAAGCCTAAAAGCAACTATGATTTTTATTTTTTTTGTTTTGTCTCTATAAAAAAATAATCCTAATTTATTCACTAAGATTATCTAGAGCCATTATAATCGGGTTACATGAGATGCACCCCCGAAATTTAGAAATTAAGCATCACAACTACGTCACGGGAACCGTACCCGTAATCACAATGATTTATTAATTGGACCTAATCAACGAAACTTAATTAATAACATCTACCAATTCAAACGAATCTAGCTTTCATTTAGTGACTTGAGAAAATAATTCTAATCAAATACACATAAATCAAAACAGAAACAAAAGAAACAATAGTAAAACATTTAGACAGATCTAAATCAAAACTGAAACATTCATCTAATGCAAACAAGAAATTAGAGGAAATGAACCTTTGATATGAATATTCTATCAATAGACTGAGAAGACAACCTTCTTCATGAAATGGATACAGCTCAACAATCGTTACTCCAAAACGAAATAAAGCCAAGCAAAACCATACGGACTAGAAGGAGACTCAAACGGAAACCTGGACTAGTGACTTTGACCAGCGACGAAAATCCAAACGCATCTGTTCCGATTTCTTTTAGCCGATTTCAGCAGATCTTTTGGCTCATTTTTGGTGGTGTTAGGGGTGGATTTTATGGCTGTTTGCAACAGGTTTTTGCTGCTATTTTAGAGGTCGTTTTGACTGAAGAAACGGAGCTATTTTCAAGCTTGTTTTGATGTGTTTTGAACTGATTTTGATGGCTGAAATACTGGAGCTTCAAGGCTGGTTTTGATGGTGAAAAGTTAGTTGTTTTCTGGTTTGAGAAGAAAGAAAGAAGGAGATACGTTAGGGAGGGGGTGTTCTGCCCGTGTATATCCGCGGTATATTGAGTGTATATCGAAGGTATGCCCTGTCCGCATTTTTTGGAGGGGGTGTTCTTTTGCCAGAAAAATGGGTAGTGGTTGGGTGGTTTGAAGAAGATGAAGAGAGGAGAGGGGGCTGGTGTCTAAGGTCTTCTCCCGTGTGTGTTTTTGTTTGGGTTTTAATGGAGAATATTGAAGACCATGTGTGTGTTGTGTGTTGTGTGTTGTGTGCATGTGCTAGCATGTGTGAGTTGTGTGTTGTGTTCATGTGCTAGCATGTGTGAGTTGTGTGTTGTGTTCATGTGCTAGCATGTGTGAGTTATGTGTTGTGTTCATGTGCTAGCATGTGTGAGTTATGTGTTGTCATGTGCGTCTCGGCTGAAAATATTTTGGGCTAGGTCCGAAAATTAGGCCTAAAATGAGTCGTTTGAACCCAAATATTATTCTTTCCTCGCAACCGAGAATAAAAATACGACCTTATTTAATTAATCCTACGTAAGCAGAATAATTATTAAAATAAACTGACAATTAAAACGAAAATATATATATATTTTTTGTATTTTTAAATTTATATAAAAATAAAAATAAAGTACTATTTTTGTATATTTTTCAAAATTTATGAGAAATAAATAAACTAAAATTTATATATCTTTTTTTTGTAATTTTCATTTTTTGTGACGAAAATAAAGTAAAAAGAGTCAAAATAAGCTGAAATAGCTACATTGAGGCTAAATTAAATATTTACGTGCTAAAAAGGTGAAAGATTTGGGGAGGGACAAAAATCACATGTCAACAAACCTAGAGGTTCTTAATACACTCAAGAGGTCATGTATTAAGGTATTTGAATCATATAATATCCGTATCATAAGTCTTGAAGTCAAACGAGTTATAAAACAAAAGTCGACAAACGTTGTCGCAACTTAGGTTCATAATTTTACTTAAACATTAGGTCAAATGTTTCTAAGTTTTTCTCCTAATTTACAAGGAATTACGGGGTGATCTACCCACGAAATTAAATATCTACGAGTCTAGTTTCCAACGCATTAAATCGTTTGTCAATACGATCTCGGAGTATAGAGATATTTATATTTTTGCAAGCCTGCGCAGATTGGTAGATGACAAGTAGGTGCATCACCTACTTGCCAAAATGATAGGACAAAATTAAAAGACCCAAGTCAGCCAAGAGAGGACTTTTAAGGGGTTATGAACTCAGTTATTTCATCCATATTTCAGACCCTCTAAACCAAAGTTAACCCCTGCAACTCCTCCCCAAAAATCCCACACAAACCCTAATCGATTTTCCCTCTCTTTCAAGTTCTATTTGAAGGTAAAACCTAGAGTTTGAAGAACCAAGGGAAGGGCTGAGTTATCCAACAAGTAAGGTAAGTTACTGCCATCTTTCATACATTTTTCTCTGCTGTGAATTCATGGTAATTCGTTCTATACATGTAAGAACGCACGGGACGGTGATCGGAAGCCGTGAGTTTAAGTTATTCACTTGTAGCGGACTGTTTTGTGGACTGTTTTGTGTTGCTGTTGGGTTGCATGTTTTACTACTGTTTTGTGGAGTTTAGGAGGTGGAAGGGTGTGGATAAACACCATATATATGTAGGGTTGTGGGCTGATAGTTATTCGTAACATTTCCGGGTCATTTGACACGACTACGGTGGCCGTCGTATGTATGATGTAATTAGGTTGTGCGTGGACTATTTTGGGAGGCTCAATATGTTTTATTATTGATGTTGTTTGGGCTGGTTGGTGATTGTTTTGAATGGTGTTAACTCATATATATAGGGGAGGTGCTGTCCGTTTCAGCGTAAAATAAGTTGTGGTCGATACATAATTGTTGTGACGCTTAAATGATAATGATAGTATCGTTTCTCTTATTGTAGACTAAGGAGTTTGTGACAATTGCATAGGTTGCGATTGGGCAGTATATACAAGGTATGTGAGGCTATCCCTTTCCTTCTTTTGCACGACTCCGATTGTACATAATGTAAGGAACGAGCTTCCAAAGATACTCTACTCTTAGAATTTAGCAGTACTTACATTGCTTTCCCTCTTATGGAACGATTGACGTTAATGTTGCTTCTCTTATTCTTATGTCATCAATATTGTTGGTACTTCCTGATTCTTATAAGGTTCATAGTGAAGAGTTAGTCCTAATAACGTGTACAGAGGATACCGACCTTACGTCACTCCGAAAGGTTTAGAATGTGATTCCATGAGTCGAGCATGCATTATATATATGTATCTATTTTACTCTACCGAGCCGCGCTATAGTCGGCCGGGTACGACACCTATTGTGCAACCACTGATCAGTTGGATTTTACCAAGCTCCACGTGGCCGGGTACGATTCTACCGAGCTTTATGATGGCCGGGTATGTTTTTTACCGAGCCTATTACGGCTGGGTACGATATGATGATGATGATGCCCACAGAGGCATATGTTTTAAAAGTTTATGTGTACATACATATGTAATATGCATTTCATGTCAAAAGCCCTCACATGTACTCAGATGTTCCAGGTTGTATATTCTCTATCCCTGCTTACATTACTGTTCGTATTTATGGTTTCCTGCCTTACATACTCAGTACTTTATTCGTACTGACATCCTTTTATTTGTGGATGCTGCATGTCGTGCTACATGCCCTGATAGATAGGCAGGTGCAGCTCCCCCACCACAGTAGGTTGTCCAGTTCAACAGTGATTGGCGAGATCCTTTCTCCGGACTTTCCGTGGTCTTGGTATGCATTTTGTTATAGACACTATGGGTATGTTCGGGCCCTGTTCCGACTATGTTGCAGCACTTATGTTCATTTAGAGGCTCATAGACAGGTGTTGACTCATGTATAATTTGGTATGCCTTGTCGGCTGGTTTTTGTTGTATAGTCTTTCATGGTAGCGTGGTAGCTCGTACCTTATATGTAGTTTCTTGATTGTCTGGTCATCCCATATTATGTATGTTCATGCCATCATATTTTATTGTTGGTTGTCCATGATCCATGTCTACCATTTATATTGATCTCGTCAACCCTAAAAGATAATAAAAAAAGGTTAGATAAAATGTACGTTGGTGCTCGGCAAGTATGGTCGGGTGCTAGTCATGGCCCTCCAGTTTGGGTCGTGACAAACTTGGTATCAGAGCAAGTCTATCCTAGGGATTGTCTATGAGCCGTGTCTAGTAGAGTCTTGATTATGGATGTGTAGCGCGCCACATTTATAATCAGGAGGCTACATGACATCTAGGGTTGTTACCTTCTTCCTGAATCTAGATCGTGCGTAGAGTTGAGTCGTAAGTGTTCGTCTCTAATATTCACCTTGTTTTCTTTCAGCGATGCCTTCGACTAGGAAGCAAACAATTAGTAGACGGCTTGATACTACTGCGGGAGAGCGTACTAGTCAGGTTCCCCAAGCCAGGGCAGGCCAAAGTGAGTCTCAGAGTGAGATGTCGTCTCATACCTCATCTACTCCGTCTCCTCCAGAGGATATTAGGAGGCACCCAACACCTCCAGTTCCTATGTCTGGCACTACAGACCAGGATATGTGGAGTGCTTTGTAGTTATTGACTAGCTTGGTAGCTGCTCAGGCTCAGAGGTAGAATACAGGTACTACTGATAAACCAATTAGTACGAGAGTTCATGATTTTATTAATTTATACCCTCCAGTGTTCACCGGATCAGACCCCAAGGAGGACCCGCAGACTTTTATTGACCAGGTTCATCGTACACTGCGGGTTACGCATGTTAGTGATACAGAGGTAGTAGAGTTGGCTTTTTATCGGCTACGGGATTTAGAGGTTCTCTGGTATGATAGTTGGGAAAGATCCAAGGGTCCGAATGCTCCTCCAACTGTGTGGAAGGAATTTTCTGAGACCTTTCTTCGTCACTACTTGACAGTTGAGATACGACGAGCTAGAGCTAAAAAGTTCTTGAACCTTAGACAAGGTAATATGACTGTGTGAGAGTACAATATGCAGTTTGATTCTTTAGCAAGGTATGCTCCCCATATGGTGGCCGAGATGAGTGATATGGTGCATTTGTTCCTGAACGGATTGGGACCACATTTGATAAATGAGTGCACGACAGCCTCCTTAGTGGATGACATGGATATTTCCTATATTCAGGCTTATGCCCAGACCCTAGAGGATCGTAAGCGCCAACAAAGGGCAGATAGGGAGCAAGATAGGGGCCAGCATAAGAGGGCGAGATTTGTAAGGTATTGTAATGACTTCAGAGGCAGCGTCAGGCCCTAGTCTTCGAGGACTTCGGTGCCACCTATAGCTAGTGCTCCTCCATAGTTTCAGAGGCCTCAATATGATCGATTTACCTATTCTGGTCCATGTCAGAGTTCGCAGGCATCAAGCTCGCAACATCACATGGATACTAGTCAGACGAGACCTACAACACCATGTTGTGATTAGTGCGGCAAGGCCCACTTTGGACTGTGCCGTCGAGGTTCTGATGCATGTTATTCTTGCGGACAGCCTGGCCATATGATGCGGGATTGTCCTAACAGGGGAGGTGATGGTATGGCTCAGCCGGCTGGATCTGTGTCTGCTTCTTCCTCATCAGTTCAACCTCCAGTACAGGGTTTTCAACAGTCGATAGGTCGTGGTAGAGGTAGAGTGCAGTGCCGAGTTCGAGTGGTGGTCAAAATCGAACCTATGCTCTAGTAGGTCGACAGGATCTCAAGTCATCTCCAGATGTTGTTACAGGTATATTATTTGTGTTTTCTTATGATGTATATCCGCTGATTGATCCGATATCTACATTATCATATATTACACCCTTTGTGGCTAATAAGTTTGGCATTGAACCTGAGTTGATAAGTAAACCCCTTGCGGTATCTACTCTGATAGGAGATTCTGTGATTGCTAGAAGGGTATATAGAGGTTGCACTGTGATGATTTGTAGTCGTCAAACCTCGGCAAATTTATTTGAGTTAGAAATGGTTGATTTTGATGTGATAATGGGAATGGACTGGTTGGCCTCATGCTATGCAAATGTTGACTGTCATACGAAGATGGTTAGGTTTTAATTTCCTAGTGAACCCATCATTGAATGGAAAGGGAACATTGCTACACCGAAAGGTAGGTTTATTTCCTATCTTAAGGCAAGGAAAATGATCTCAAAAGGTTACATTTATCATTTTGTTCGCGTTAGGGATGCGGAGGCGAAACCACCTACTTTACAATCAATCCCCATGGTCAACGAATTCCCAGATGTTTTCCCATATTATCTTCCAGGCCTTCCTCCTGAAAAGGAGATTGATTTTAGCATTGATGTGTTACCTGACACTCAACCGATCTCTATCCCTCCATACAAAATGGCCCTGGCAGAGTTGCGAGAGTTGAAGGTGCAGTTGAAGGACTTGCTAGATAAGGGCTTCATTAGTCCTAGCACTTCACCATGGGGTGCACCAGTCCTATTCATGCAGAAGAAAGACGGGTCATTACGGATGTGTATCGACTATCGACAATTGAATAAGTTTACTATAAAGAACAAGTATCCACTTCTAAGAATTGATGACCTGTTTGACCAACTCCAGGGTGCCAAGTATTTCTCCAAGATTGATTTACGTTCAGGGTATCATCAGGTGAGGGTTAAGGAGAAGGATATTCCAAAAACGGCCTTCCGGACAAGATACGAGCACTTTGAGTTCTTGGTGATGTCGTTCGGGCTAACAAATGCCCCATAAGCTTTTATGGATCTCATGAATATTGTATTTAGGCCCTATCTTGATATGTTCGTGATTGTATTCATTGATGACATTCTAGTATACTCTCGTTCGGAGGCGGAACATGCATGCCACTTGCGGATAGTATTACAGAGGCTTCAGGATCGTAAGTTATATGCTAAGCTCTCTAAATTTGAATTTTGGCTGAACTCAGTAGCGTTCCTTGGCCATGTGATATCTGACGAGGGTATTAGTGTCGACACTCAGAAGATTGATGCAGTAAAGAATTGGCCGAGACCTACAATACCATCGGATGTTCGCAGCTTCCTAGGGCTAGCATGATATTATAGGCGGTTTGTAGAAGGGTTTTCCTCTATATCATCACCATTGACTAAGTTAACACAGAAAGCTACCAAGTCCAGTGGTCTGACACTTGTGAACGTAGTTTTCAGGAGCTGAAGAATCGATTGACATCCGCACCAGTGCTCACTCTTCCTGAAGGAACAAAAGGTTATGTGGTATATTGTGATGCCTCAGGTATAGGTTTGGGGTGCGTATTGATCCAGCGTGGGAAGGTGATTGCTTATGCATCAAGACAATTGAAGAAGCATGAAAAGAATTATCCAACCCATGATTTGGAATTGGCTGCAGTAATATATGCTTTGAAGATATGGCTGCACTACTTAGACGGCGTCCATGTTGACATCTACACAGATCACAAGAGTTTACAATACATCTTCAAGAAAAAAGAGTTGAATTTGAGGCAGCGTAAGTGGCTTGAATTACTGAAAGACTACGACGTCGAGATATTGTATAATCCCGGTAAAGCCAATGTTGTGGCAGACGCTCTCAGCCGTAAATCAATGGGAAGCTTATTACATATTGAGGCGAGTAGATGGGGTTTGACTTAAGAGCTTCATCAGCTAGCCAATATGAGAATCAGATTGTTAGACTCTGATGACGGAGGTGTTACTGTACAGAATACATCAGAATCATCTTTGGTAGCCAAGATAAAAGCACGACAATATAAAGATCCTATCTTAGTACGATTAAGAGAGAGCATTCAGCAGTGTAAAAGTATGGCTTTTGAGATCGGAAGAGATGGGGTACTGAGATACCAGGGCCGATTATGTGTGCCTAATGTGGCAGGGTTGCGAGAGAAGATTATGAATGAGATTCATCAATCCCGATATTCCATCCATCCCAGCTCGACAAAGATGTATCATGATGTCAAGGAGCAGTATTGGTGGGATAACATGAAGAAGTCTATTGCAGAATTTGTAGCCCAGTGTCCCAATTGTCAACAAGTAAAGATAGAACATTAGAAACCCGGTGGATTGCTTCAGAATATAGAGACGGTGATTGGAATTCATGGTAATTCATTCTATACATTTAAGAACTCATGGGACGGTGATTGGAAGCCGTGAGTTCGAGTTATTCACTTGTAGCGGACTGTTTTGTGGACTATTTTGTGTTGCTTTTGGGCTGCGTGTTTTACTACTATTTTGTGGAGTTTTTGAGGTGGAAGTGTGTGGAGAAACACCATATATATGTAGGGTTGTTGGCTGATAGTTATTCGTAACATTTCTGGGCCGTTTGACACGACTACGGTAGCCGTCGTATGTATGATGTAATTAGGTTGTGCGTGGACTGTTTTGGGAGGCTCAATATGTTTATTATTGATGTTGTTTGGTGATTGTTTTGAATGGTGTGAACTCATATATATAGGGGAGGTGCTGTCCGATTCAGCGTAAAATAGGTTGTGGTCGATACATAATAGTTATGACGCTGAAATGATAACGATAATATCGTTTCTCTTATTGTAGACTAAGGAGTTGTGATAATTGCATAGGTTGCGATTGGGAAGTATATACAAGGTATGTGAGGCTATCCCTTTCCTTCTTTTGCACGACTCCGATTGTACATAATGTAAGGAACGAGCTTCCAAAGATACTCTACTCTTAGAAGTTAGCAGTACTTACATTGCTTTCCCTCTTATGGAACGATTGATGTTAATGTTGCTTCTCTTATTCATATGTTATCAATGTTGTTGGTACTTCCTGATTCATATAAGGTTCATAGTGAAGAGTTAGTCCTAATAACGTGTATAGAGATTACCGACCTTACGTCACTCCGCAAGGTTTAGAATGTGATTCCATGAGTCGAGCATGCATTATATATATGTTTATATTTTACTCTATCGAGTCGTGCTATAGTTGGCCGGGTACGACACCTATTGTGCAACCACTGATCAGTTGGATTTTACCGAGCTCCACGTGGCCGGGTACGATTCTACCGAGCCTTATGATGGCTAGGTACGTTTTTTACCAAGCCTATTATGGCTGGGTACGATATGATGATGATGATGCCCATAGAGGCATATGTTTTAAAGGTTTATGTATACATACATATGTATCATGCATTTCATGTCAAAAGCCCTCACAGGTACTCAGATGTTCCAAGTTTTATATTCTCTATCCCTACTTACATTACTGTTCGTATTTATGGTTTCCTTCCTTACATACTCAGTACTTTATTCGTACTGACATCCTTTTGTTTGTAGATCTGCATGTCATGCTGCAGGCCCTGATAGATAGGCAGGTGCAGCTCCCCCACCATAGTATGTTGTCCAGTTCAGCAGTGATTGGTGATATCCTTTCTCCGGACTTGCCGTGGTCTTGGTATGCATTTTGTTATAGACATTATGAGTATGTCGGGGCCCTGTTCCGACTATGTTGCAGCACTTATGTTCATTTAGAGGCTCATAGATAAGTGTCGACTAATGTATAATTTGGTATGCCTTGTCGGCTAGTTTTTGTTGTATAGTCTTTCATGGTAGCGTGGTAGCTCGTACCTTATATGTAGTTTCTTGATTGTCTAGTCATCCCATGTTATGTATGTTCATGCCATCATATTTTTTTGTTGGTTGTCCATGATCCATGTCTACCATTTATATTGATCTTGTCAACCCTAAAAGATAATAAAAAAAGGTTAGATAAAATGTACGTTCGTGCTCGGCAAGTATGGTCGGGTGCTAGTCATGGCCCTCCAGTTTGGGTCGTGACAAACTTGTTTCTGACTCCTAGGTATTTTGCCCTTAGGCTCTTTTCTGTCCAAAACAATAATGACCAATGCTAGGGTCTGACATCTCAACTATCATCATCCAACTTGTGGCTCCATTTCCAAAATTAAAAGAAATAGTTCTCTGAGGTAAAACACATACGATTACCATACACAAACTTATCCTTCAGAGTATACCATCATCTGATAAATCACTTACTGCACCATCCAATGATTCTTGGGTCTTAATCCGGACCTAAAATATGCGAAGATTTAGCTATAACCACTCTTACTTACATTTTCTTTGAGAACCCATAGGCATCACTGTATTACTCACCCGTCACCAGAATTTTGATACACTGAAAATTGGATATCTGGTAAACATATAACTGAATACTAGCGTACTGAATAACCATAAACTTGCTAACTAAAAAACTGTATAACTGGTAATTGAGGTAAACTGATAACCATAAGACATGATAACTGCTTTTGTACTTTCTGATAATGTTATGCTCTAATCTGTAACACTATCCATTGCATCCCACTTTTTACATCCTCTAAAGTCTCGTATTTACCAACCTGTACTCCATAATTACACCTCAATGGGCAATTATCCTCTCTAGGACTTTAGGTTTTTCCTGCGCATCGCTTGGGCATCCAATACGTTTGGAATTCGATAGGAAGAAAAGGTTACCTATTGCTCTAAGATTCATGACACGATCTATAGTAGAAAGAAATGAGACAATCCTAGATGTCTTGGTAGTTAACCGTTTATATGAGTGGCCGGCACATACATATAAATGAAACTCCACTAGACACGTCTTCATATACTCCCTAGGACTCTTGAACCTAGTGCTTTGATACTAAGCTTTGTCACGCCCCGAACCTGGGCCTGGACGTAACACAACACTCGGTGCCTGACTACATATGACCGAGCGAACCAACTGGCTGGCTGAATCAACATGTGGTATCATAACATACTAAATGCGGAAGATAAACTAACACATGCTGATATACTGAAAGTCTGGATGATATAAATCAAAGTGCGGAAATACTAATAAAATTCTAAAACATATTTGTAGCCAACATAGCTTAATATGAAAAGCCCGTAACTTTGTCTACCTATTACTCTAGTCTATAAAGCCTCTATTCGAGTACTGAAAACACTGACTGTATGTGAATATTGAAGACTGTAGTAATGATAATGCCCCAAAAGGACTAGGGATCACCAAATAGCTGGTACGAGAATCCTAGCGCTCAGAATCGTCAACCTGTAAATCATTACCTACATCGTGAGATGCAGGCCCCGAGCAAAAGGGACGACAGTACATTTAAATTGCACTGGTATGTAAGACAACTGAAAGAAAGGATTATAAATGCTGAAACTGAAACTAAGCTAATAACTGAGAATTGATAATTGATACTGAAATGATAACTATTGAAATAGAAATTGAAATGATAACTGATAGCTGATAACTGATAACTGATAAATGAAATGATAACTAAACCGATAACTGATAATTGATTACTAAAATGATAACTGATAATTGATAACTGGTAACTGAAATGATAACTGATAACTGAAATGAACAAAGGAAGTAAGGATATGAATACTCTCTCTTCTGAATGATGAACAACCTGTTTATCTGAATAAATAAATTGCGGCCTCAGGCCTAATAAATATATGTGCACAACTGCAGCCTCGGTCCCAAGTATACGTATACATAACTGCGACCTCAGGTCCAAAATACATAAAGCATAAACTACGGCCTCAGGCCCAAAGATGCATAAAGCATTAACTGCGGCCTAAGGCCCAAAGATGCATAAAGCATTAACTGCGGCCTCAGGCCCAAATACAGGTGTTTAACATTCAGGAATTTAAAATTAGGAATTGAGAATCATACTGCAATACATAATAGTGAATTACTGAATTTCGCCGAGTTACATTATACTAGAATACTGAATCATACTGAGTTACATAATACTGGAATACTGAATAGGACTAGAATGAGACATGTATTCTTGAATTGGTTGTGAACACTGAAACTTCAACTGTTTATGACATGCTGAGTAAGCTATAGTGAGACTTAGGGGCATCAAGCCCCAGTCTATATTGAATACGAACTGAGCTCACAACGTTCAGAATGAAAGTCATGAACGAGTTATAAAGCTAGAGAATAGAAGTACTACGACTATTCAAGGAACTAGGCTTAACTATATTTCTGAGGCAATTGATACGTCGTAAAAGAAACATAGTGTAGGGAAAATCATTAAAATTTCCAAACATAGAGAGTTAGCCTCACATACCTTAACTTCCTGCTCTTGAGCATAATACAACATTCGCCAACCCTTTCAACTTTAATCTATATCAACACAATTCAAAGGGATTTCAAATTAGTAACAATAGTCATGTTTCGGTCACTTAGGCATTTTATCAAATACTCGGTGGCATAAATCTTCATAGCCCTTATTAATGGTGTCTCTACACCCAATAACCCATTATTTTACTCCTAGATAAATTCTAAAGTCTCAAATGGTTATAATCAACATTGTTCTTTATCACCCATAAGGTATTCAACACCCATAACCAATAATATCCAATCAACATCCCAAACCTATCACTGTTCATAATTTTCTATCAAACCCATCAACTCATATCTCATGAAATAGAGTCTATTATCATTAATTCAATGATAGAATCAATTAGAGGTGAATATATTACCCTTTCGACGTTCAATCTTCTTGAATTCGAGTTCTAGGGTTTCTTCTCTCAACAATGGTGTCCCAAATCGAATATCTAATAATATGGAGGATTTACCCATGTTAATAACATGTTGGGAAATTAAAATTAACTTAGAATCACCATTAGAACTTACCTTGGATGGTGGAGGGACCCTTGAGGAGTTAGGATTTTGAGAGTTTTTCTTTGTAGAGCAAGTTTTTATGTTTTAGGGCTGTAGGGGACAAAATAAGGCTAAGAAATGACCTCCCAAGTCGTCCACCATGTCCCGGTTGGCGTGACCGCAGTCCCGACCGCGGTAAATTGCTGAGACACTGCCTCGCCACCGCGGCCGTGGTAAAACGCGGCAGGACCGCGATGGATGCACACCTCTCTGTAAAACGGGCATAACCTTTTGTACAAAGCTCCGTTTGGGCTCCATAATATATCGTTGGAAAGCTATTTCAAAGGTCTACAACTTTCTTGCTTTGAGTATTCCCAAATTTCTTACACATGTTCATTACAACCTGCTGGAATATGAGCCTTCTACAACTTAGTCGATTTTGTCAAATCTTATGCACTTCACTTTCCATCTTGATTTTGAAACAACTATTTTCACCAATAATCATCCCGATGGGACTTCACATGTTCAAAATATATCCTTATTACTCCTTTAACTGATTCACACCTAAGCCGAATTTTTTTTCGAGGTGTTACACTGCGGAAAAAAGTGGATTATTACTTTGCGATAATAATTTAATAGAATGCATGTCAAAAGCAGTAAGTTAGCAAATGCCACACAGTTTGAGAAACTTATTTGCTATACTATTAGTTTATTGCAATCCTGCTAATCCAAGAGAGCTGTGGGAAAAATTTGAAAGCCCGATGTCTGAAGATTTCAAAAAATACCCAAACATGCATACAAGAGAAATTCGTCACAAAGTACTAAATCATATTAATGATATTCGTCATTCAATGGGTCGTGATATCAACGAATTTGACCTAACTCAGGGCAAAATTCAACCATTTGCAACAGCCAAAGAAGCTAAAGATGTACATTTTGAAAGGAATATTATCGTTAATGAACAGGATTTACTATTGCCATATAAACTAAACATTGAACAAAGAAGAGCTTACAACGTAATCCTTGATAGAATATTCTCAAATAAACTCGGAGCATTCTTCATTGATGGTCCGGGTGGAACTGAAAAAAGCTTTTTATATCGTGCCTTATTAGCTACAGTGAGACACAGAGGATTTACAGCATTAGCGACTGCGAGTTCAGGTGTTGATGCTTCACTTCTTCCTAGAGGCCAAACTGCTCATTCCCTATTTAAAATACCTATTGATGTTGATGGAAATTTTAGTTGCAATATTAGCAAACAAAGTTCACTGGCATCATTTATTCGAGATGCAAAACTAATAGTATGGGACGAAATTTCAATGGCGAAAAAGAAATGGTTGAAGCACTAGATTTGCTCCTTAGAGATTTAATGAAAACAACTATGTTGTTCGGCGGAAAGGTTGTTGTATTCAATGGCAATTTTAGACAAATTCTTCCCGTTGTCCGTGGTGGACAAAGGGAAGATTTTGTTAGTGAAAGCTTACTATGTTCTGAAATTTGGCATCAACTTGAAAAATTACAACTGTCCGAAAATATGCGTGCAAAAACAGACCCAGCTTTTTAGGAATATTTGTTGAGAATTGGTAATGGAAAAGAAAAAAAAATGATAAGAACAAAGTAGAAATTCCCCGTCCTCTGATCATACCTTTCACCACTGAAAAAGATTCCTTGAATTATCTATTTAAAGTTACTTATCCTGATTTATATTTAACTCATTCAAATATTTATTTTATTACTTCTCGCGTAATTCTACCTACAAAGAATGGCTTCGTTGATGAAATAAATGATATGCTAATTGCTCAACTTCCAGCTGATGAAAAAGTCTATTTAGCTACCGATGAAACTATTGATCCAAAAGATCAAAGTGAATATGAAGAGTTTTTGCACGCTTTAAATCCTCCCAGTTTACCTCCTTATAGATTGTGTCTAAAGAAAAATTGTCCGATTATATTATTAAGAAATTTGAATCCCTGCGAAGGTTTGTGCAATGGGACACAATTATTATGTAATGATTTCAAATCTCATGTTATTAGTTCTACAATATCCAGTGGAGATTTTAAAAATAAACATGTATTCATTTTGTGAATACCACTATTGACATCAGAAGACGAAAAACTACCCCTTCAATTTAAAAGAATACAATTTCCAATACGGTTATGTTTCGCCATGACTATAAATAAAGCTCAAGGCCAAATATTAGATTTTGTTAGCATTTATTTGCGAGAACCTGTATTTTCTCATGGTCAGTTGTACGTTGCTTTATCAAGAGCTAAAGGTTCTAACTGTGTCAAGATATTAATTAGACCGGCTATAACTGATGATAATGATGATCACTCCACATATAATGTAGTTTATGATGAAATTATCGAAAAAACTTTTTCTATAACGTAGACCATCATTCCTAATAGTAAGTGTGACGTACAACTTGTTCACTCTTTGGATTCATTGATTTTGTATTATAATCATTCTAACAATCTTACGTTTGCTCATTGTTATATTGTGATGTGTTATAATTGCAGATTACGTCTAGATGGCAGAAAGATTCAACATCAATGCGATTACTCCAGAAACAAAAGAATGGACCTGCAAGATACAAGTAGTTGATAAAGGCAGACCTAGAGACAACAGAGAGAAAACGAAAAAGTATCAATTGATGGTTTTGCAAGATGAAGAGGTAATCTTTAGAGGATTCATAAGTTTGCTAATAGTAATTAAGTTAATATTATCCTAATTGTGCCTTATTTTGTTACAGAAAAATCAAGTGGAATGCATTATATTCAATGCGTAGATAATGCATTTTGAAGATCTGTTTCGCCCTTTCCATACTTACTTGGTGTAGTTACACAAGTCAAAGAATCAAGTTATATGTACGGAAAACCATTTAACAAATTTACATGGACAATTGATAGGTGTACCATTGTTGAACCAACAGAAACTGTTAATCCTCCAGAAGAGCCACTACCTCCGCCAACGCGCCTAAATCTTACACCATTTGGCAACTCCGAATATCAACCCGAGGGATCTGAATTCAGTAATTGAAGATTTATCTATTTATGTTGTTTGTTTGCCTAAAATTCACATTTATTAATATTGTTATTATTATAATGTCTATATCAATTTTTATTTTCTATTAGCTTATTCGTCGTTCTTTTTAAACGCAAGATGTGCTTGCCATCGTGCTCAACGCAAGCCCCTCAACCTATGCTTCAAATGGGCGGAGAATTCAAGATTTTATCATCATGGATGATCAGTAAGTATATATAAACCTGTTTTATTGGATACAACTAGTAATTGATGATTCAAGTATGATGTAATGTGTCACTTTTCGTATATTGTCTAGCAATAGCACACAATAAATGAAATCGAAATTCAAGTTGAGGTTGTACCCTTTAAAAGGTTGCTTTTCATGCTTCAATTCAACTTTGGCTTTGCCGCAATTATAATCTTTCAAAGCATACTTAGATCTACTATGCATTACTGGAATTATTATGGTTTAACCTTTTTACTACTAATAATATTTGATCATATCTTTAAATATATTCTCAACAATGCAAAGTTCTTATCTTATTGTTTCTCTTGCTATAAGAATCTAAATAAAATTAGGATTAATATCATATTGTGCTTTTGATTTTGTAAATTTTAATTTGGCTCAGCTTTTTGCAACTAATTTATGCTTTTTCAGAATTAACTTCAAACTTTCAATTTATTTTGATTTATATAACCACAATTGTTGGGATAGCTGCATGGAGTGACGATGTTTGGTGGCTAAAAGTACACACCAATCCAAGAGTCTAAAAAGCATATCATTGGCCTTTAACATTTTAAAAATCTTTATTTGTTCTTCAATAAAGTTAGAAGCAATGATCTAGACAATGAAATTTTAGTTATGGCAAAATCACAAATTAGGGAGAAGCTATTAAAAGCTAACTTAAAAATTATTTAGCGTTATATGCGCCAAATAATTAGATTGTTGCTAAGAGTTATTCAAAGAAAAACATAATGCAGAAATATAACATAATTAAATTTGTAGTTGCTTATTTTTCTCCTTAACAATGACTTTCTAATTTACCCGTATTTGTTCTTTAATAAAGGTAGTGTCTCAAAAATTATGATTATATTTAATTTTTTAATCTACTGTTAAACTCATCCGAGTTTGCTAAACAATTCGATCCTTTTGATGTCATGTTTAGCTATTGGATTTTAAATCAAATTATATTTTAAAAATATGCTTTTTTCATTCAATACTTTGGATTAAGATTAACCAAAATATTCATGTGATTAGAAAGCTGAATAAAGAAGAGCGACTTTGTCTCCTCTAATTTTATATGTTTCTGAACAAATAGATAACTTATCTCAAATTATAGCCAATATAATCTCCCTCTTATTTGAAATTTGAGATATAGTAGTTCTTGCACAAATTGAATAAAATGGATGAATCTTATATGTACTAGCTTTTAATTAAAAGAAATTAGAGTTAAACATTTGAATGTCTTTGAAGAAAAGCTAATAAGTATATTATAGAAATTCTATTCAAAGTATTCAAACAGTTGTGGATTCCTAAGTACTAAAACATTGTATATCACAAACGTGCTTACAAACTATTGTATTTCAAATGTGCAGATATTACCAATGCTAAAAGATCTAATAGAAGAAAGCAGGATATCAATGTTACGAACATCTCTATTAAATATTCTTGCATTGTATACAGTTACATCGCAATATCAGAACTTATTCAAAATATCTTTATGTTGGAACTAATTGGATCATTGCTACAGTAAGTTGTGAATTATATCTATTTATCTTTTAGTAAGCATGAAGCAATTCTGCCATCTATTTTAGATTTGAGACTTATTGGCTCTTCGAGAACATATGATATTTCAAACTATTTTGCTTTAGAAGCTTTTGTTAGGGATCAATAGTCAAGACCTCAAGGAATACCTGTTTTCTTCGAAACTGATTACATTATAGAAATTTCTACACATTAAGATACCAATATGTGTTCATTTGTTTTATCATGTCTAATATTTAAATGTTGCAATTGATGCTCATTTGTGCTGCTTAAGCATTGACATTCCCGTATTGATTTAAGATAGTGATTTAACAATTTCGTTATATTTATACAGGAAAAAACCAACGAAATTCACACTCTGGGAAGTTTTTTTTTTATCATGATGGGAACAAACTACTCGAACCGCTTAAAAAAGATTACCCAATCATTCTTGCTATAAAAGTTGCAAGACCAAAGCCGTCGTCAAGTAAAACACCTCAAATGCAAGCAATATGGAGAAACAAATTCAATACAGGTAAAGTATATATGCAATTATATTTTAGTTTTCCATATACGAGATGACCAAATTAGAACTGAATGTCAAATGCATGCAGGATTGATTAATAGATTCAGTACAACAATCGAAATCAATCCTCCATACCCACAAGCAAATGCACCGAGAACATGGTATTGTAATCAATACATTATTGGTCGTATATGTGCTTGAACGTATACAAGAACTAATTTTGAAATGTTAACATACTTGAAGGGCCCAACAAAATGAACAAATGCTTATTGTGTACACAAGGAAGAGCACAAGTCCAGCATGCTCTCTTTTATTTGTTCCTTTTGAAGAAGAGATAGTGCCAATTGCAGAAATCTGACAACAAAATCCAGTAAGTACACTAAATATTCATATATGCACTGGTACAAATTTTTACCTTTATTCTCTAATAACAAAAAATTAATATGCGGCATCCTTGTGTTTTCCAGAGTCAAATATTCTACATACATGCTGAAGTCGCACTACAAAATGAGAACCAACGATTTTGTATCCTAGCTTGTTCAGAATGCAAACAACACTTCACACGAGCTATCTTACGGAGAAAGTTCTATTGCACTAATTGTCGTCGAGCTACCCAGTTGGTTCCCAGGTATACATGCAACTTCCACATAACTGTTTATATTTAACTTTCTATATTCACCATCTTTTTAATTAACCAATAATTTTATCTTACAACTAGGTGCCAATTTGAAGTGACGCTCACAGATCAGAGCAGTTCTACAACAACAACTATTGCCGTCGAGCATGCAGAAAAAATATTGCTTCTCACTTCGGAAGAGATTTATGATATCTGCAATGTCAAGGTATATTGTTAATTTTGAAAAATCACAAATAACTATTTTCTACAGGTTGAGCCACCTCTCACACGTAAATAACTAATTTTATTTTTACAGAAAGGACTGTTGCCTCTTGTGAACGTGCAAAAGCCACTGACTGGCAAGATCTTCAAGATTCAAATAAAAACGTTGTTTACAAGAAACAATGAGGCAGGAAAGTTAGTTATTTTGTCTTTCATGAACAAAAGTAATTCAGTTGTCTCACAAATGCTAGCCACCCTCAAGGATGTTGCGGAAGGAAGTAAACGAAAAATTGAACACGTTGCCCCAGAGAAGCAAGAGCACCCACACATAACAACCAAAGGAAACGGTTCCTAGAACAAATGTAAGGCGGAAATGAAAATTTTCCCTCCGAAAAATTGCTGAGAGGTATTTGAATTTTTGTTCCTTCTAAATTTAATATGAGATTCAACTTTGTAGAAAAAACAAACAACTTAAACGACTATCTTTGTTAGCATTTTTGCCAGTGAAACATCTTTTGCTACTATTTTGGGATGCAAGTAAAGCCACAACTTGCTGTTACTTTTGAATGCGGTTTAGCTCACTTTTGCGACTGCTTTCTGGATGTTCCTCTACTAGGAATATGTTGCGGCGACACGAGGTTAGTATTCTTGATTACAAATCTACTAATAAGATCAATATTATAGAATGCATGGTCCACTTCAAATTACTTTGGAAGCCCGCCCCTTTATATGCTATTTTAGACCCAACTATGAAGCTATGAGGTCATCTGATGTGGTGACTGCTTATACAACTTTAACTAGAAGGCTTAATAGAAATTCTATGAGCTACGACTTCGAGCTTTTTCTAATGATGGCACAAGTAGAGATAAGAGTGGATAAATGTTATCAATCTAAAAAAAATGAGATAAGAGCGGATAAACTAATATAGCACTGTACTCTAGGTGCTATTACCATTAACTTCTAAAGTAGTGAGATTTCCTGTATTAGAAAGTTTTAGGAGCAATTTCTGTGGTAGAACTTTAAGGAGCAAGCCAACATTTGATATCTTTTGAGGAAATCTTGATTTGTCTTACAAGCTATGACCAAAAAATCTCAAGATAATTCACCTTAAAATATGATCCTTCTGTACGAAACATATATAGTTAGTTAATTCATCTTTGAAAATTCTTCACCTTAACAACCTCAAATAATTTTGCAATGTTGTTTATTTTGTTGTTGATGATGCTTTTCAAATAGTATTTACCAGCATCATGAGTCTTCTCTTTTACTGGTTCCTTTCACAATCTACCGTGGTCTTTATGGAAATTATTGTATTTTAAAATTGACTATATAAATAGTAACTTTTGACATGTATTATTTTGCACTCTATGGGTTGTGCTTTGCTGGATACCATTCTTCGACCAAGATGATAACTTGATGATGATTTTCAGTTGTAAGAAAAAATAAAATCTTCTCCATCTAGAGGAAGTTGTTGTGCTTTACAGGATAGCATCTCTGAACAACTTACTCCTATGAACCTTTTTTGAGTGTTTTCCTGTGAAACCTCATTAATGGAGCAACTAAGAAGAGAGGTGTATAATAGAATGCAAGGAATGTCTCCGATCTGGCTCTTGTTGGTTGTAGGTTTACAACATTCTAGGCTATTTCTATCTTTCTCTGAAGATAACATTCTTTTGTTCTTTTTCTACTCACCTTTGACATTCAGCTCAGAAAATTGAGGTGTCTCAGCTTGCAATATATTCATTTTGCCATTTGTTGGTGTTAACACTTTGAGGAGCAATAAACTTTTATAAATTAGTCTTACAAACAAATTACTAATGCATTACTAAGAAAATACAGTTATCTATTGTTTTAGTATCTTTATATCTACTGAATTTTATATCAATTTAAATGCTTAACATGACAATCATTTAGCAGCTGCGAATGTGAGAATGTAATATTTTTCACGTTTATAGTGTTTGTTCAACTCATATAGAACATTCTGGTCAGGTTTGTAGTGTTTGTTCAACTCCTGTTGAATTATTTAACTATACGCTGCACCAATATTAGTCCATAATATTACGATCACCCATCTTTATTAGAAAGAAATACAACAACATTACTTAAGTATCCCTAAAGGCTAAAATAAAATAAAAATTAACATAATTATTCCAGGTTTAAAGTATTATACAACAACAAACCCAATATGCTCCCACAAATATGGTCTAGGGAGGATAGTGTGCATGCATCCTTACCTCTACCTTATGAAGTTAGAGAGAACGTTTCTGATATACCTTTGGCTCACGAAAAGCATATATTTAATATTATCCGTTAAAAAAAATTCCATTATTTGAAGGATCTTGAATGCTCAAGTGACTGGCTTTCTCATTGGAGTGAAAGACTACAAGATCTTTGACCAAGAGACTAAATATGTTAAAGGGACCTTGAGGCTTGCATGTTGGATCTTGCCAAAAGCATTTTCTATGACCTGTTGTACCAAACAACCTAAATAAAAATATGTTTGCATGTCAGTGTCATACTTAGCATTACATGTTTGTTTTTTCCTCTAACATATCGTCTAGGTTCCCAACAATCGAACTCTTAAATGTTCAGATTGGGTAGGGGAAGAATGCCTCTCAATTACTATCAGTCTGTTATGAGATTGGAGAATCAAATGCCGCTTATGTAGGTAAAGGTGGTTTAAATTTAAAGTAGTGAAGTCTTGAGTTGGAAAGAATCAAAATTAGAACTCTTTGTCCCAAAATAGTAGATGAATTATTAAAAGACTTCATTAATGTCGAGCACCAAGTAGTGCTTATAGTTGTGTTGTTGAATTAATTTGAGTGGTCATGGATTTTTCTTTTGTCCGGTGGAGAGGATACAATGCAAACACGTTCCACACGTTCCACCTGAAGACATTCGGCCTAAACGTATGATGCTAGGGAATATCCTATAGTTATGCCTTCACAACAACATCGCTTTAGTAAGACCCTTTTTTTGGATTCATATAGGTTATTTTAATGTTGTCCTGTATCAGAAAATTTATTCAAAGGTAGCCAAAAGAAAGCACCAACTACTTTGTTGCAGTTTATTTCTTGAGTTTAGAATATGACCAAGATTCCTATTCCTATCGTGACTTATTTTGTTGTTCTTGATATAAACAAGTCAAAAGAGTCCTACTGATCTTTTAAATTATGGTAAATACAACTTGTATAAGTTTGTTTCATGGGTTCAAATGTGGGTAACTAAGGTAAAAAATCAAATTCTCTAATATTTATGCTTTGTGGCTTGAAGCTAGTGCTACTATGTTAGAAAATTGAAAATCGTAAAGAAATGAAAAGTAAGACCTTACTGTGAAGTGGCAACATATTCCTTCAATGTGCAGTGACTGCAGAATTATGGAATATATTCCTGAAATATTTAGTTTGAAATAGACAACGCTAAAATCAAGAAAGAGTTCATAGAAAAAGAAGGCAAAAATATTAGGTCTTACAAAAGCAAAGCAGAGTTAGTCAGTATGATTATATACAACTGTCTAGCATTGTTGTCTTTCTGGTACAAGAACAATTATATTAGGGATGCTATTGATATGCTAGATTTATTAGCAAGCTTCAAAATTAGTAATGAATGTGGTTACTTTTGTTTGTAATATCACAATACCTACTTAGTGCTGTTATTTAATAAAATTAGTTTTACTCTTTAAACATGATTCTTTTAATATATTGTTTAATATCTTTCTTTCTCTTCTCCGTTTGTGACGATCCGACCAGTCGTCTCATGAATTACCGATCCGTTTTCCCTATTTCTGCTTCATTATGCTTCGTTATCCGTGTTTCATGTGATCGAGTTGAGTAGTTTGCGTTCGAAGTGGATTTGATAAAAAATGAGACACTTAGTCTCTTTTAAGAAGGTTTAAGTTGGAAAAGTCAACCAGATGTTGACTTATGAGTTAGAGGGCTTGAAAGTGAGTTCTGATGGTTCGGTTAGCTTCGGGAGTGATTTGTGACTTAGGAGCGTGATCGAAGTGAGGTTTGGAGTTGTAGAGAAGATTTAGGCTTAAATTGGCGAAGTTGATATTTTGGCAGTTCCGGTTGATATACGAGATTTTGATATACGGGTCAGAATAGAATTTCGAGAGTAACAGTAGCTTTGTTGTGTCATTGGAGATGTGTGTGCAAAATTTTAGGTCATTCGGACGAGAGTTGATAGACGTTTTGATCAAAAGCATAATTTAAGAGTTCTTGGAGTTCTTAGGCTTGAATCCTATGCTATATTGGTGATCGATGTTGTTGTGAGCATTCCAGAGTTTTGAATAAGTTTGAACGGTGTTATGGGATGTGTTGGTACAATTGGTTTGAAGTTCTGGGAGTTCCGGGTAGGTTCTGCGATGTTTTACGCGGAAAATCATAGGTGTAGCAGGTCCAGAAGGGTTGCAGGCCTCAGAACCCTCCCACACGGTCCGCATAAAAAGGAGTGCGACTGCGGTATATGTTGTGCGGACCGCACAAAATGAAGTGCGGCCACGGTAGGTGTTGTGCGGACCGCATAAAATGCTGTGCGGCCACGGTGGGGAACGTTTCACTAGTCCTATTTCGGAAGCTCATATCTTTTGATCTACAAGGAATTTTAAGATAATTAAAAAACAAAAGTTGTAGCCCTTCATGTCTTGTTTCCATAAAGTAATGATATCGCAATTTGGATATCTGTAGAAAAAGATAACGACCAAAATACTAAAGCCTGTCACTGTAGAGGAAATCTTGTGCGGCCGTGGTCGTTTTTGTGCGGACCGCGGTCGATTTTGTGCGGCCCGCGGTCGATTTTGTGCGGCACGCGGAGGTGGAAATCTGTGAGGTACTCTATAAATACGAGGTTCTGGGTTTTATTTGATATTTTGACCTAGAGAGCTCGGATTTTGGCAATTGTTCGAAGGTTTTTCAAGAAATTCATCGGGGTAAGTGATTCTAACTCAGATTTGGCTAGATTACATGAATCTATCTTTGAATTCATCATATTATTCGTGATTTGGGATGGAATTTGGGAAGAAAATTGTGAAATTTTTCAAAAATATAAAATGATGATTTAAAGGACCAAATGGTATCGGAATTGGATAATTTTTGTATGGTTAGACTCGTGAGGGTATAAGGATTCTAGTTTTGTGAATTTTGTCAAAGTCCGAGACTTGGGCCCGGGGCTCGGGTTTTGGTAATTTCAGGAATCGCATCCTTTGTTGATTGTTTTCGCTTGGGCTTTACTCCCCGCACCCATGTGTACAGATTTAGGTATAGCAGATCCCGGTCCTAAGTGTTGATCCTCCCAGTCCAGGCGGTGTTTTGGAGACTATGAGGTAGTTGTTGGCATCCGCATCCCCCGTGCCTCCCTTTATCTTATTAATTCTATGTTTTTTCAAACTATAGTACCAGACATCGTACCTAGTAGACTCGTATTAGGATCATTAGTTGCTCATGACTTGTACCACCCCGGTTAGGGCTGTGTCGGGTTGGAAATTCTGCTTTGTTATCTCTATTTCCGCTAATTGTTCTATTAAATCATGTTTGAACTGTTCTTATGCTATTTAACTACTTAAAAGGATGAAATGTGTTAAACTGGCTGGCCTTGTCTTCACGAGAGGCGCCATCACGACCGGGTTCGACGTTAGGGTCGTGATAAGTTGGTATAAGAGCCTAGGTTACATAGGTCTCATGAGTCATAAGCGAGTTTAGTAGAGTCTCGCGAATTGGTATGGAGACGTCTATATTTATCCTCGAGAGGCTGCAGAACCTTTTAGGAAAAACTTCATATTCTTGAAATTCTTGCCGTACGACCTCGTTGATCTGAGAACTAAATTTCTATTATTCTATTCTCTCACAGATGGTGAGGACACGAGTTACCGGACGAGTGGACGACCACCTATGCCACCAGCTAAGGCCACCATAGGCCGTGGACACGGTCGTGGTCGTGGCAGAGGCAGAGCAGCGAGGGCAGCACCTGTTGATCCACCAGGTGCCCCATCTCCGGATCAGGCTCCAGCAGCACCAGTTCAGGCACCAGTTGTGCCCATCGTGATCCCAAGTCTACAGGAGGCCTTGGCACATATCTTGTCAGTTTGTACTGGCATGGCTCAAGCAGTTTCAGCCACCACAGCGGTAGCTACTTCATAGGCCGGGGGAGGCAATCAGACCCCAGCTACTCATACACCTGAGCAGGTAATACAGGGACTACAGACACCGGGGCACCTCCAGCCCAGCTAGTTGCACCAGCTTAGGAGTTCATTGTACCAGTTATGCCAGAGGATGAGCAACGTCATCTTGAGAGGTTTGGCAGGCTCCAGCCTCCGTCATTTAATGGTGCAGAGGGCAATGATGCCCAGGGTTTTCTTGCATATGCTCCGTACAACAGGGATTCTTGAGACTAGTGGTGTGGCATTTACCACCTTTCAGTTTTCTGGGGCAGCCTTCACTTGGTGGGAGGCGTATGAGAGGCGTAGGCCGGTTGGTGCAGCACCCCTTACTTGGCAGGAGTTCTCCACTTTCTTCTTGGCGAAGTATGTACCGCAGTCCCACAGAGGGGAGCTGTGTAGACAGTTTGAGTGGCTGAAGTAGGGGGATATGACTGTGTCACAATATGAGGTGAGGTATTCTGAGTTGGCTCATCATGTCGTCTGGATGGTTCCGACAGATCGTGAGAGGATCAGGAGATTTGTTGATGGCCTTAAATACCATCTCCGTATTCTTATGACCAAAGAGAGTATTGGGTGCTACGTTCAAGTAGGTGGTTGATATCGCTCGCGAGATTGAGACGGTTCGCCGTCAGGATCGAGAGGAGAAGGAGGCCAAGAGGCCTCAAGGATCTGGTAGTTATAGTGGTGCTCCTTTGAGGGGCCAGTTTCAGCACGACAGAGGCCGTTCATTCAGGTCTGCTCAGCCAGCTCGCCCAGGTTATCGTGGGGCATCTTCAGGTCAGGTAATCATGGGTCTTAGTAGGGTCAGCCTTCACTCAGCGCCCTTCCAGCCCAGAGTTCATCTTGTGCCCCGTCAGCTTAGGGTATTTCTATGCCGAGTGAATCAGCTGGTCACTCCGGTGCGAGGGGCTCCCTTCAGTCCCCTTCTCCAACACCTGGGAGTTGTTTTGAGTGTGGAGAGTTTGGACATGTGCGGAGGCAATGTCCTCATCGTGTTTCTAGTTCATCTCAATAGAGGGGTCAGCCCTCGACTTCTACTCCAGTTACTTCATCACCTGCCCAGCCGGCTAGGGGTGGAGGTCAGGTAGCCAGGGGTCTTCCCAGATGGGGAGGTCGATCAGGCAGTGGCTAGGCTTGTTTCTATGTTATTCTAGGTAGGACAGATGTTATTGCTTTAGATGTTGTCATTACAGGTATTGTTTCAGTCTTCCACAGAGATGCTTCTATATTATTTGATCCCGGTTCCACCTTTTCTTATGTGTCCTCGTATTTTGTTCATTATTTGGGTATGCCCTGTGAGTTTCTTGCTTTACCTGTTCATGTATCTACCTAAGTGGGCGATACTGTTGTTGTTGACCGTGTGTACCGGACATGTGTGGTGACTATTGGGGGTATGGAGACCCGAGTGGATCTATTACTATTGAGCATCGTGGATTTGGATGTCATTTTGGGCATGGATTGGTTATCTCCGTGTCGTGCTATTCTAGAGTGTCATGCTAAGACTGTCACTTTGGCTATGCCGGGTGTACCGCGGATCAAGTGGCGTGGTGTGACTGATTATGTTCCTAGTAGAGTGATCTCTTTCTTGAAGGCCCAGTGTATGGTTGGGAAAGGTTGCCTTTCATATCTAGCGTTTGTAAGGGATGTTGGAGCTGAGACTCCTAGCATTGATTCTGTCCCAGTTGTGAGCGATTTCCCGATATTTTTCCTACAGACCTGCCGGGCATGCCACCGGACAGGGATATTGATTTTGGTATTGACCTGGTGCTGGGCACTCAGCCCATTTATATTCTGCCATATTGTATGGCACTAGCAGAGTTGAAAGAATTGAAGGAGCAACTTCAGGAACTCCTAAACAAGGGGTTCATTTGGCCTAGTGTGTCACCTTAGGGTGCGCCCGTCCTGTTTGTAAAGAAGAAGGATGGTACAATGAGAATGTGCATTGATTATAGGCAATTGAACAAAATAACAATTAAGAACAAGTACGCCTTACCTCGCATTGATGATTTATTTGACCAACTTCAGGGAGCGAGGGTGTTCTCCAAGATTGATCTCCGTTCGGGTTATCACTAGTTGAAGATCAGGGATTCAGATATTCTTAAGACTGCTTTCAGGACCAGATATGGTCATTATGAGTTCCTTGTTATGTCTTTCGGGCTGACCAATGCCCCAGCAGCGTTCACGCATTTGTGAACAGCGTGTTCTGGTCTTATCTTGATTCGTTTGTTATAGTATTCATTGATGATATTCTGGTGTACTCACGTAGTCAGGAGGAGCACGCAGAGTATTTGAGAGTTGTATTGCAGAGATTGAAGGAGGAGAAGCTTTATGCAAAATTCTCCAACTGTGAGTTTTGGCTCGGTTCAGTGTCTTTCTTGGGGCACGTGGTGTCCAGCGTGGGTATTCAGGTTGATCCAAAGAAGATAGAGGCGGTTCAGAGTTGGCCTAGACCGTCCTCAGCCACAGAGATTCGTAGCTTTCTTGGGTTGGCAGGCTATTATCGCCAGTTTGTTCAGGAATTCTCATCTATCGCGTCGCCCTTGACCAAGTTGACTCAGAAGGGTGTTTCATGTGTATGGTCAAACGAGTATGAGGAGAGCTTTCAGAAGCTCAAGACATCCTTGACCACAACTCCAGTATTGGTTTTGCCATCAGCTTCAGGTTCATATACCGTGTATTGTGATGCTTCGAGAGTTGGGATTGGTTGTATATTGATGCAAGAAGGTGGAGTTATTGCTTATGCTTCTCGTCAGTTGAAGCCCCATGAGAAGAATTACCCCGTTCATGATTTGGAGTTGGCTGCCATAGTTCATGCATTGAAGATTTGGAGGCATTATTTGTATGGCATATCTTGTGAGGTATTCACTGATCATCGCAGTCATTAGCATTTGTTCAAGCAAAAGGATCTTAATTTGAGGCAGCGGAGATTGTTGGAGTTGCTCAAGGATTATGATATCACTATATTGTACCATCCGGGAAAGGCCAATGTGGTGGCCGATGCTTTGAACCGAAAGGCAATGAGTATGGGGAGTTTGGCATATATTCCAGTTGGGGAGAGACCCCTTGCAGTTGATGTCCAGATCTTAGCCAATCGGTTCGTGAGGTTGGATATTTCGGAGCCTAGTCGGGTGTTGGCGTGTGTGTATCCTCGGTCTTCCTTATATGATCGCATCAGAGAGTGCCAGTATGATGATCCGCATTTGCCTGTCTTTAGAGATAGAGTTCAGCATGATGATGCCAAAGGTGTGACCATCGGTGATGATGGAGTGTTGAGGATGCAGGGCCGGATTTGTGTGCCCAATATGGATGGGCTTAGAGAGTTGATTCTGGAGGAGGCCCATAGCTCGCGATATTCTATTCATCCGGGTACCGCAAAGATGTACCAGGATTTGAGGCAGCACTATTGGTGGAGAAGAATGAAGAAAGATATTGTGGGATTTGTAGCTCTGTGTCTCAATTGTCAGTAGGTGAAATATGAGCATCAGAGACCGGGTGGCTTACTTCAACAGATGGTTATTCCTGAGTGGAAGTGGGAGAGGATCACTATGGACTTTGTTGTTGTACTTCCACGGACTTTGAAAAAGTTCGATTCTATTTGGGTGATTGTGGCTCGGCTGACCAAGTCCGCGCACTTCATTCCTGTGTGTACTACTTATTCTTCAGAGCGGTTTGCAGAGTTATACATTCGGGAGATTGTTCGGCTGCATGGTGTTCTAGTTTCTATCATTTCAGATTGGGTTGCTCAGTTTACTTCCCTATTTTGGAAGTCTGTTTAGCGAGAGTTGGGTACTCAGGTGGAGTTGAGCATAGCTTTTTATCCTCAGACGGACGGGAAGTCCGAGCGTACTATTCAGATATTGGAGGACATGTTGCGTCCTTATGTTATTGATTTCAGAGGTTCATGGGATAAGTTTCTACCGCTTGCAGAGTTTGCCTACAACAACAGCTACCAGTCGAGTATTCAGATGGCTCTGTATGAGGCTTTGTACGGGAGGCAGTGTAGATCTCCAGTTGGTTGGTTTGAGCCCGATGAGGCCAGACTATTGGGGTCAAATTTGGTTCAGGATGCCTTAGAGAAGGTGAAGGTGATTCAGGAGAGGCTTCGTACAACACAGTCGCATCAGAAGAGTTATGCGGACCGGAAGGTTTGAGATGTGTCCTATATGGTTAGTGAGAAGGTCTTGCTGAATGTTTCGCCCATGAAGGGTGTTATGAGATTTGGAAAGAAAGGGAAGTTGAGTTCGCTGTTCATTGGGCCTTTTGAGGTGTTTCAGAGGATCGGGGAGGTGGCTTATGAGCTTGCTTAGCCACCCAGCTTGTCTAGCGTGCATCTGGTATTTTATGTTTCTATGCTCCAGAAGTATATTGGGGACCCATCTTATGTTTTGGACTTCAGCACGGTTCAGTTGGATGATGATTTGACCTTTGATATGGAGCCAGTAGCTATTTTGGGTTGTCAGGTTCGGAAGTTGAGGTCAAAGGATATAGCTTTAGTGAAAGTGTAGTGGAGAGGACGGCTCGTGGAGGAGGCTACCTGGGAGACGAGCGGGAGATACAAAGCAGATATCCTCACCTATTTGGGGCTTCAGGTATGTTTCTTTACTCGTTCAAGGACGAATGATTGTTTAAGTTGGGGAGGATGTGACGACCCGACCAGTTGGCTCATGAGTTACCGCGCTGTTTCCCCCAATTCTACTTCATAATGCTTCGTTATCCGTGTTTCATGTGATCGAGTTGAGTAGTTTACGTTCGGAGTGGATTTTGGTAAGAAATGAGACACTTAGTCTCTTTTAAGAAGGTTTATGTTGGAAAAGTCAACCGTATATTGACTTATGAGTTAGAGCACTCGAAAGTGAGTTCCGATGATTTGGTTAGCATCGGGAGGTGATTTGTGACTTAGGAGTGCGATCGGAATGGGTTTTGGAGTTGTAGAGAAGATTTAGGCTTAAATTGGCGAAGTTGATATTTTGGTAGTTCTGGTTGGTCGGCGAGATTTTGATATATGGGTCTGACAGTAGCTTTGTTTTGTCATTTAAGATGTATGTGCAAAATTTTAGGTCATTCAGACGAGAGTTGATAGACTTTTTGATCGAAAGCATAATTTAAGAGTTCTTGGAGTTCTTAGGCTTGAATCCTATGTTAAATTGGTGATCGATGTTGTTATGAGCATTGTAGAGTTTTGAATAAGTTTGAACGGTGTCATGGGATGTGTTGGTACAATTGGTTTGAAGTTTCGGGAGTTCTGGGTAGGTTCCGGGATGTTTTAGGCCGAAAATCATAGCTATAGCAGGTCCAGAAGGGTTGCAGGCCTCGGAACCCACCACGCGGTCCGCACAAAAAGGAGTGCGGCCGCGGTATGTGCTATGCAGACCGCACAAAATGAAGTGCGGCGGCGGTAGGTGTTGTACGGACCGCACTTAATGCTGTGTGGCCGCGGTGGGGAACATTTCACTGGTCCTACTTCGGAAGCTCATATCATTTTATCTAAAATGAATATTGAGATGATTCAAAAACTAAAGTTGTAACCTTCGTATCTAGTTTCCAGAAAGGTAAAAATATCTCAATTTGGACATATTTAGTGAACGTTATAGCCAAAATACTATAGCCTGTCACTGCAGAGGAAAGCCTGTGCGGCCGTAGTCATTTTTGTGCGGACTGCGGTCGATTTTGTGCGGCTTGCGGAGGTGGAAATCTGTGGGGTACTCTATAAATATGGGGTTTTGGGTTTTATTTGATATTTTGACCTAGAGAGCTCGGATTTTGGCGATTTTTCGAAGGTTTTTCAAGAAATTCATCGGGGTAAGTGATTCTAACTCAGATATGGCTAGAGTACATGAATCTATCATTGAATTCATCATTTAATTCGTGATTTGGGATGGAATTTGGGAAGAAAATTGTGAAATCTTTCAAAAATGTAAAATGTTGATTTGAATGACCAAATGGTATCGAAATTGGATAATTTTTGTAGGGTTAGACTCGTGATGGTTTAAGGATTCTAGTTTTGTGAATTTTGTCAAATTCCAAGATGTGGGCCCGGGGCTCGGGTTTTGGTAATTTCGGGAATCACACCCTTTGTTGATTGTTTTCGCTTGGGCTTTGTTCCCTTAGCATATTGTGACGTATTCGTTCTGATTTTGGATAGATTTGATGCACGTGGAGGGAAATTCGAGGGGCAAAGGCATCGCGAGCTAGAGATTAGTTAGTTCGAGGTGAGTAATGATTGTAAATGATGCTCTGAGGGTTTGAAACCCCAGATTGCACATCGTAGTGCTATATTGAGGTGAGACGCACACTTGATGATGAGCGTGGGGTCATTTACTATTGGGAATTGTGACTTGGTCCATCATGATTGATGATTTTACCGTGTATTTGACTGAAACTCTTTTGTTATCATCATGGTTTCGGCTGATTGCCATATTTGGGTTTTGTGCCAACTATTTGAACCCTCCGGAGATTTTTATCACTATTTCCTCACTGTATTGATTTATTACTTGAACTCAGTCCTATTGTATTCCACTGTTTTACAACTCAGCCACTTTTACTCAGTTTTGAGACTTAAATGATATTTCTAAACGATGTTTTGGGCTGAGCACTACTATTTTACAAATGCCCGAGGGGCTTGTGATGATTTTCTGACTAAGTGCGGCCGAGGGCCAGATGTGAGGATACACTGAGTGATATGAGGCCGAGGGACTGAGATACTTTATATGCCACGAGGTGGCTTGAGTGATGTGAGGCCGAGTGCCGAGTGATGTGAGGGCCGAGTGCCGAAAGATGATGCCATGAGGTGGCTTGATATAGCGCTTGGGCCGTAAGGGGCCCCTCCGGAGTTTGCACACCCACAGTGAGCGTGGGTACCAATTGTGTTCTGAGAGTGAGCCTGAGGGGCTGATACTGTTCTGAGAGTGGGCCCAAGGGGCTGATACTATTCTGAGAGTGAGCCCAAGGGGCTGATACCATTCTGAGAGTGAGCCCGAGGGGCTGATATTGTTCCGAGAGTGAGCCCGAGGGGCTGGTACTGTTCTGAGTTGTTGCCCGAGGGGCAGATTTCTATTTGTTAATTACCTGTCAAATTACTTGTTTTTTACTGGTTGAAAAAGGAAGTTTTCTTGATATTTCACTGATTTACTATTTTAAGTGATTTTACAGCTTCGGTATAGATTGCTTTGTGTTTTCACGTATTTTCTTTCTTTCAGCCATTATTTATAGTTATTACTCACTGAGTTGGAGTACTCACTTTACTTCCTACACCCCTGTGTGCAGATTCAGGCATAGCAGATCCCACTCCTGAGTGTTGATCCTCCCAGTCCAGGCGGTGTTTCGGAGACTACGAGGTAGCTATTAGCGTCCACAGCCCCCGTGCCTCCATTTATCTTATTAATTCTATATTTTTTTCAAACTATTGTACCAGACATCGTACCTAGTAGACTTGTATCAGGATCATTAGTTGCTCATGACTTGTGACACCCCGGTTAGGGTTGTGTCGGGCTAGAAATTCCGCTTTGTTATCTCTATTTCCGCTAATTGTGCTATTAAATCATGTTTGAACTGTTCTTATGCTCTTTAACTGCTTAAAAGGACAAAATGTGTTAAACTGGCTGGCCTTGTCTTCACGAGAGGTGCCATCACGATCGGGTTCGGGGTTAGGGTCGTGACACTCTTTCAGTTCGTGCTCTATTTTTCTGTTGATCAGTCCTTCTGGAGCAGTCTTTCTTGGTTACTCAGAGGTACAATTTTACTTTCTTTAAAATGTTATCCGAGGATACGTCAGACTTTTCACAATACTTAATGCAAAGTGGTTTTAACCGTGCAATTGAGTAGACATGTATTGGTCATTTTCTTGCTTCGTTATCTTTTCCCGTCTTCCATAGTATTTCATCTTCTCTGTTCATATTTTGCTGATTTATGCATTTCAATAAAAAAAATATTGCATTCCTATAGGGCCATGCTAATGTTCTTGGTGCTTTGAATCCAGAATTGTTAGAGCGAACGAGTCTCTTTCAGTTTATCTCTTCAGTGGGTGGCGACTGGGCTATTCAAAGCTTAACGTTAGTATCTTTCGTTTACCTGTTGTAGCTCGACTTTCCTTGATTAACATATGATGCTACCCTTAACTATTGATGTTATTGAAGTAGTATGCTTAAGTTTTGGCTAATTTAGGAGATCCAAATTATCTCTATTTTTTTAATGGTTTCTCTGTTACTACGGTTTCTTTCATTGTAGTTCTACTCTAATTTTTCCCTGTCATTCAGATGACTATTTGATGAATTGAGTAGTTTTTTTGGTCCTTCGATGCATTTCTTAGGGACTCTGATGGAATGTGGGATGAATTTTTGTTGAAGCTAATACTATACAAGTTGTGCCATGAATTGTTATTTGAATGTGATTTTCACAAATAAATTTATTATTGGAATTGAGATTGTGTTCTCTAATAAGGTCTTTTCCATGCTTGAACTTAATTTTGATTTCGTTGCATTTATGATCTTGTAAAGCGTACTTAATTTCAATTGATATTATTAGAATAGATGTCATATTTTTATTTTTGCTGTCAATTTTTATATGTCATCGTAATATTTATGATGGTAATCTTTGATGAAAAACAGTTTGGGCAGACCTAGGGTAGTGCAAAAGCTTAAACTTTTTGCTCTTGGTTATTTCCTTCAAAAAATCTCTTTTACTTAGTGATTTTAGATAGTTTTTTAAAGGAAGAGGACAACAACAACTGCTACATTTTTTCCCGCATGAGGCAGCTGCATTTTTATTGCCTATTTCGGGACTGTTTTGAGGCTGAGTTGGTGGTCTGTTTAAGGGTGAAGCAGGTTGGTTTTAGACTAGATTCTCAGGTGTTTTTGGACAATTTTCATGAAGTTTTTTGGGGTGGAGATGAAGCTGGTTTTTGGCTGCATTTTTAAGCCATTTTTGGAGTGAATTTGGTGATGTTTTCGACTGCTTTCAGCTGGATTTTGTGACCTTTTCTTGGCTGTTTTTGGGCAATCGTTTGGGCAAGTTTGACAGTGATTTATTCTGGTTCTTGGTTATTGATGGCTGACGTTTCTGGGGCGATTTTGGATTATTGAAGAGCTATTTTACTGCGAGAAAATGGCTCAATTTGTTGAATTTTCAGAAGAAGTAATTAATGTTATTTCTTTGTCTTTAGCTATTGTGTATAGATGTTAAGAAAAGAAAGAAAACAAAATGACCTTTATGTGGTGGTTTTTATGGCTACCATGAGCCGATATTGGGATTGACTCCTCGGGAAGAAGAAGGCCGAGTGGAATAAAAGGTTCTTGTACTACAATACTCAATCCCGCTTTTAAAAGAGAAAAGTTTCATAATATATTACACTTGCATGCATTAAGTATACTTGCATAATTTTTTGTATTCAACAAAAAAAGTTAAAAAAGGAAAAAAATTTACTCCTTTTTACTCTTTTTCATATAATTTTTTTTAAACTTCCAAAACTCATGCTGAACCATATTAAATAATCAATTCTAGGTCAAAAATTCTAAATTTTTTCTCTAGGAAGAAGGTGAATAGTAATTCCGTCACTATTCATCGGGCCATAACTCCGGCATCCGTCAAGGTAAGATCACAAGTTTGGTCTCAAAAGAACCCCCTTCTCTTAGAGAACAATCCCCAGTTGGTATCATCCTCAAATCCATAACAAATTTTCCCATATCTTAAATTTTATTTCGCGATCTACTGTAGCACACAGGTTTTTTTCCAAAAATTTTGAGCGCTACTACCTTCTTTGGATTTCTTCTGTTTCTTCTACATCAATGGGGTTTTGAGGCTGCCCATGGCTTCTCCATCCTCTCCCCAACCTTTGAATGTAGGAGAGAGGAACTCAACATATGCATCGCTATTGGAAAACAAACAATCTGGACAGTTTCCGGCAAAAATCGAGCTAAAACAGGTGGAGTTCGTCCATGGTGAAGCTACGATCAAATTTACAATGGAGGAAGTACATCAATATGCTAAAGAGGAAGGGTAACATCAAGCTTTGGTGATTAAATTCTCACAAGATCAATATGATATGCAAGATATTCAAAAACTGCTGCCTAAACAATTTGGAACTCAAGGTCGCTGCCTCGTCGGATGGCTTGCAAGAACACACGTTTTGATCAGGTTTGATAGACATGACGATTATGTTCTTGCTGCTACAAAATCTGTTAATTACTTAGCAGTTAATGGACAAGAATTACAGAAGCGAATTTTTCCATGGACTATTAGTTTACATCCTAAAGAGGAGACCTCCAAAGCTTTTGTGTGGATATCGTTTCCTAACCTGCCTCCTATGTTATTTGCAAAACAATCATTGCTGTCTATAGCTTCAGCAGTAGGTAAGCCATTGGCAATAGATAAAGAAACACAAGGGAAGTCACGACCTAGCACAGCTAGGGTCAAGGTCGAGCTTGATCTTTTAGGTAAGCTGCCGCAGAATTTGAGGATCAAATTTGTGGATGAAAAATCTGGTAAAGTGATCGAGCATCTTCAGAAATTTGTTTATGATAATCTGCCCCTGTATTGCACATGTTGTAAGCGTCAAGGTCATGATGCAAATACATGTCGTTCGATCTCGAGAAATAATCGGGATAGTGGATTGAATGGTGATATTGAGGAAGCTGATGATCCCACGATTGTGGAAAAATTTCAACGAGATTTGAGACAGATGTTTAATGAAAAGAGACGACAACATGGTGTAATTGAGGCAGTAAGAACAACTGGACCAAAAGCAGTGTTAACTGATGCTAATATCCACGATGATCTCAACAAGTCAGGGATCTCAAAGAATTTGGCTATTGTCCCTGTTGATCATGCCTTAACTAGGTTGTCTCAAGCTATGGCTGAAGAAGCAAGAAATAGATTGTTGAAAATTCGAGGGAATGTCAATGATACCGTGACAGTAGCAGGAGGTATTGATGCATTGGAGTGTAAAGAGATTGCAGCTACTGCTGTTGCAGCTCCCACTGTTGCAGCTACTACTATTTCGAACTTGGCTGACACTTTTGCATTGAATATTATAAGTGATCGAGCTGTCGGTGTGGGTTCATCTGATGCCACTGGATTTGTTGATGTGCAGGCTGGTAAGGAGATTGATCGAGTTGCCTCAGTGGTGGATGGAAAAAGGGCACACTCTGATGCAACAAGAAGCTCCTGCTGATTCTAAATTTGGTACTATTTCATTGGCAGTAGGTGCACGATGTGTCTCACCAACAACTGCTGTTTCATTTCTTGGGGATCGACATATTGGTGGGGATCCTAATTCTACTGTTGCACTTGTTGATTTAATTGAAACACCAGTAGGTGACAAGCATATACCAGTTGAAGGTTATGAACCAGTGGAGAAATCAGCTGCAGCAGGTACAACTGCTACAAATTTAGCACCAAGGCAAGAAAATACAACTTTTCGACGAAAGGACACTGACATTGTGACCAGCTCAAACGTGTTTGAGATTCTTGCAACTAATGAGGGTGGTGGAACTGATGCAATAAGCCTAAATGAAGATGTGATGAACAAGCAACTTGTTCCATGCTCTTCCCGTGGAAAAAATCGTCAAGAAACTGATACTTTAGTCGACAATTTCGATTGCCGCCTAAATGACTCATTGAATACAGGCCAAGCACATAGCGCAACTACTCCAACCGTGCACTTCTCTAGTCCACAAGTGGAACAGATAATTAAAGAGACCCAGGCAGCTATGGGAATGCAAACCAACATGTTTAAACAACAACTAGTGACTTTGAACAAATCAGTTTTTGAAGTTCCTACACAATCTATGGAGTCTTATGGTGAGTATGGAGGAGTTTCTGAGCAACTCATGATATCCACTGGAAACAACAACGAAATTGTAAGACCAAATGTAAAGGAAATGGCCATCAAATCTAAAGCTCCTGATTTCATTCCCAACACTAAGCAACAACATAAAGGGAAAAATAACAACAAAGATAGGTCGATTGGTGAGGCAGCATCAATGCAATCTGGGCAGAAGCAATATACAACAACTACAGCTGATGTTAACACAAATCCTGGGCAGCAGCAGTCCAATGCAAACACGATTGGGCAGAAGCAGTCCAATGCAAACACGACTGGGCAGCAGCAGTATAACGCAAACATAACTGGAGTTGTAGTAATGGTAACTGATATACCTGCTATTTCGTTGGAGGACATAAAGTTGCTGGATGCTTTGGGCATTCCAAAACCACACAAAAGTGCATACTCATCATTCTAAAAAATAACTGGACTGAAGCAAAAATTTTCAGTGACAAACAGACATGAACCATGTAGGGCAAAGACACTGAAGAGGCATGAACCATTGTGGATGGTTATACAAGATGAAGCTAATCAAAAACTTGAGGCCAAATTACGTGTTGCCAGCTCCGACGAAGCAAAAGAAGATTGATTGAATCTTGTCCGGAGGAGGCGGCTAAAACCAGAGATTTCTCTCCAAAGAATAGTGAAAAAAAGAAGGTGACTCAAGAAATAACACTCAGGCAACTACCAATGAGAGCTGCAAAGCAAAAGGGGGTTGCCACCTCTACATCTACGAGGTCCAATAGATAAGAAGAAATGGAGAATTTTGAAGATTATTTGAAGACAATTAAAGAGGATTTTAAGGAAGTTCAAATTGAAGACTCACAAGTTTGATAAATGAGGGGCAAGACTCTAATTTTTACGTTGTTTTAGTTTATCATTTTCAAAGCATCGTCACTTGTATTAGCATCATAGAGTGTGTTATAAACTCTATGGCGATCATAGAGTACTTGGTACTTTCAAGTTCCTATTTTTTACATGCTTGCTAGAAGATGAGGGGTTTTCTTTGCCTCAATAGGATTAGTGAGGTAAGGTTTAGCCCGGTTTGTGTTGCCTTGCACCTATGCCTTTGATAAAATATCCATATGGCTCTGAGATTATATGCCCTCGTGAGACTTTTGCCCGCAGCTACACCATGAATCCTCTACATGAGGCTGCCATCATAAGGCAATGTGAGGCGCAGAGGAGTGATTATATAGCCAAGACATATGGGTAATAAAACCCGTGCTATTGTCCCCCTTATTTGTACTTTTCCGAATTGTTGTATTTTCTTTTCTCTTATTAATAAAAAACTAGCCCTAGGCGCTTGCCTAGCGGATTGCCAAAAGAATTTGCAGATCATGTTATAAGAAGGAATGAGTTATATCATTTTTCTTTCTTTTCCATTACCAATTCTCATCAAATATTCACAAAAAGCTGGGTCTGTTTTTGCACGCATATTTTCGAACAGTTGTAATTTTTCAAGTTGATGCCAAATTTCAGAACATAGTAAGCTTTCACGAACAAAATCTTCCCTTTGTCCACCACGGACAACGGGAAGAGTTTGTCTAAAATCGCCACTAAATACAACAACCTTTCCACCGAATAGCATAGTTGTTTCCATTAAATCTCTAAGGAGCAAATCTAGTGTTTCAACCATTTCTTTTTTCGCCATTGGAATTTCGTCCCATACTATTAGTTTTGCATCTCGAATCAACGATGCCAGTGAACTTTGTTTGCTAATATTGCAACTAAAAATTCCATTAACATCAATAGGTATTTTAAATCGGGAATGAGCAGTTCGGCCTCTAGGAAGAAGTGAAGCAGCAACACCTGAACGCGCAGTCGCAAATGCTATAAATCCTATGTGTCTCACTGTAGCTAATAAGGCACGATATAAAAAGCTTTTTCCAGTTCCACCCGGACCATCAATGAAGAATGCTCCGAGTTTATTTGAGAATATTCTATCAAGGATTACATTGTAAGCTCTTCTTTGTTCAATGTTTAGTTTATATGGCAATTGTAAATCTTGTTCATTAACGATAATATTCCTTTCAAAATGTACATCTTTAGCTTCTTTGGCTGTTGCAGATGGTTGAATTTTGCCCTGAGTTAGTTCAATGATATCACGACCCATTGAATGAAGAATATCATTAATATGATTTAGTACTTTGTGACGAATTTCTCTTGTATGCATATTTGGGTATTTTTTGAAATCTTCATACGTCGGGCTTTCAAATTTTTCCCACAACTCTCTTGGATTAGCGGGATTGCAATAAACTAATAGTACAGCAAATAAGTGTCTCAAACTGTGTGGCATTTGGTAACTTAATGCTTCTGACATGGATTCTATTAAATTATTCGGTTTGCCACAATTAGGCTATAGCATACAGGGAAAATAGTAACGCTCATGGGTTAAGGAGAAGACAATTGAAAATTTTCACCTTATTAAATCTGTAGCGGCACCTCTGTATCAAAGTGAACAACTTGAGAAATTTTACCCTATTAAATTTATAGGCGGTGCCTCTGTATCAAAGTGTCACATGTTCTTGGAAGCTGGAAAACTTATTTCCATTGCATATCTTATAAGGCTAAAACATGCGTGAATAACGCCACCCATATTTATTGAACTTTCCATGCAAAGGGCATCAATTTTAAGTGTGTAGGGCATAAATTGGGTGCACTAAACAAAGATGCCTGCGTCTTGCAAATTATATACAGTCCCACATTGAGCATGAGTTTTCAATCTGAAAATTTAGACTTACCTGTATAGTGATCCCTCATTGATAGGTTAAAATTGGAAGAAAATATTTGTGGCCTTTGCTATCTTCTAGTTTCTGTTTTAATATATTTTTAAATGGTCGATGTCAAAGCCAAAGGTCCAAGAGGAGACCAGATGCAAATGTGGCAATATACCAATAACTATTCAAGTAAGATCTGATTCTCTCTACAGAAGCAACCTTGCCAAGAATACACCATATAGTGGCGTAAGGTCTAAGAATATGGACTGTCTACAAACAGAATATATTACATGACGGTCTAGATTATACCATAATATAAAATCATATCTCAATACATTAATCACAAATTTAAATGGTCCAAACGGAAAGAGGGCTTTATGCATTCATGCAAATGAACACAAAATATTTTGATTTTATGCTCATCCATTTTTTTCAACTGTGCATCTTCTCTATTCTATTTGCAGCCCACTATTGGATATAAGGACAATATGGCTGGTCAGTTGAACATGTGGACATGTTTCTTTATATGTGAAGTGACTGCAGAATTATGGAATATATTCCTGAAATATTTAGTTTGAAATAGACAACGCTAAAATCAAGAAAGAGTTCATAGAAAAAGAAGGCAAAAATGTTAGGTGTTACAAAAGCAAAGCAGAGTTAGTCAGTATGATTATATACAACTGTCTAGCATTGTTGTCTTTCTGGTACAAGAACGATTATATTAGGGATGCTATTAATATGCTATATTTTATTAGCAAGCTTCAAAATTAGAAATGAATGTGGTTACTTTTGTTTGTAATATCACAGTACCTACTTAGTGTTGTTATTTAATAAAATTAGTTTTACTCTTTAAACATGATTCTTTTAATATATTGTTTAATATCTTTCTTTCTCTTCTCAGTTTCAGTTTGTGCGCTCTTTTTCTGTTGATCAGTCCTTCTGAAGCAGTCTTTCTTGGTTACTCAGAGGTACAATTTCACTTTCTTTAAAATATCATCCGAGGATATGTCAGACTTTTCACAATACTTAATGCAAAGTGGCTTTAACCCTGCAACTGAGTAGACATGTATTGGCCATTTTCTTGCTCTTTGTTCGTTATCTTTTACCGTCTTCCATAGTATTTCATCTTCCTCTGTTCAAATTTTGCTGATTTATGCATTTCAATAAAAAAAAATATTGCTGATTTGGCTCATGGCCGACACTAAAAGAGGCACAAATAGTCGATTCATATCTATCATAATTCGCCGGCACCAAAAGAGGCACAAATAGTCCAATCATATCTATCACAATTCTACCACAAAAAAATATGAAATGAAGAAAAATTATCTGGTGACTTTAATATCGAACTCAAATTTCTCCAGTCTGGACACAACATAACCCGACAAGCGAAAAGGAAAATTTTAATCACTAAACTTCAAAATTAGCTGAAAAATACAAAGGGGAAAAAAGATGAAAAAATGAGAGGAGAAGATATGAGGAACCATTAAATTTCAAAACTAACAATAATGACCCAAATAGAAGGAAGAACCAAGAAAAAAAGAGGGAAAAAAGTAGTTACAGCTACACTTTAGAGCGAGAAGACAAACATGTGCAATACAAATTTTGAAAGAAATTGAATACTCAAAGCTGAACTCTTGATTTCAATTATCTCCACAAAAAAAAACATTCCCCCAATTTCATTCATCAAAACTCCAACTCAAAAATTTCCGTATCTTCTTGAATATAGACAAAATTTGTCTTTAATTCAGTTTATTTTCATGAATTTGAGGTAAACCTCCATTGCTTAGTGATCTTACCATTGATATAAAAAACATTGTATCAAAAAAAAGAGAAACAACACATAGATAACAACAAAATTCAGTTTGAAGAGTAAGAAATTTACCTGCAAGTTGAAGAGATTTGAGAAGATAGTAGAAAATTTGAGTAAGCTCTGTAACTCCATCGTATACGATATATTATAAGAGAAGAAAAGCGAAGCAACCTACACGTAGTATCTGGGGGAGCGCATAAAAGGGCACGTATAGAGGTGTAACGACGACCCGACCGGTCGTTTTGAGCTTTTTCTCTTCGATCGCCAGTACTCGGGAATGACTTGCCCCGTGTGGTGTAATATGACTTATGTAAATCGTTGGTTTGGGTTTTCAAAGAAATCAAAACAAATTTGGAAGAACAATTCTCAGTTTGTAGCTTGAAATTTAAAATGTTTGACCAAGATTTGACTTGTTTGTATATGATCTCGGATAGGAAATTTTATGATTTGGTTAGCTCTGTTGGGTGATTTGGGTACTTAGGACCGTGATCGGAATGCATTTTGGAAGTTCGTGGAAGGTTTAGGCTAGAATTGGCGAAATTGAGAGTTCGGCGTTTTTCGGTTGATCGGCGAGATTTTGATATAGAGGTCAGAATGGAATTCCGAGAGTGGCAGTAGCTTCGTTGTGTTATTTGGGATGTGTGTGCAAAATTTCAGGTCATTCAAACGAGATTTGATAGACTTTTTTATCGAAAGCATAATTTAAGAGTTCTTGGAATTCTTAGGCTTGAATCCTATATTAAATTGGTGATTGATATTGTTGTGAGCGTTCCGAAGTTTTGAACAAGTTTGAACATTGTCATGGGATGTGTTGGTACAATTGGTTTGAAGTTCTGGGAGTTTCGGGTAGGTTCCGGGATGTTTTAGGCCAAAAATCATAGCTATAGCAGGTCCAGAAGGGTTGCAGGCCTCGGAACCCACCTGCACGGTCCGCACAAAAAGAAGTGTGGCCGCGGTATGTGTTGTGCGGACTGCACAAAAAGAAGTGGGCGGTAGGTGTTGTGCGGCTGTGGTGGAGAACATTTCACTGGTCCTACTTCGGAAGCTCATATCTTTTGATCTACAAGGAATGTGAAGATGAATCAAAAATACAATTTGTAGCACTTCGTGTCTAGTATTCCTATAGCTTGAGCACTGAGGTGCTGATTATGTGGGAAAGTATTTTGAACGTATATGTTCAGTATTGTCCCTATTAATGGAAGTGACGGCTGGATAACTATGTGATGAATATGTTGGTACTGTGATATGTATCTACATGATTTGGAAGCGACCAGAAGGTCTGCTAGAGGATAGAATAACTATTAGGTGCTTGAATTCCATCTTGATTCGGGGTATAGCCCCGAGTTATGGGCGTGTGAAGGATCTTTTCATGTTTCCCAATTGTGAGTGAAGTAAATTTCATGTTGAGGTATGAGTTCAGACTTAGAAAGACTAAGTGACTGCGTACAGTTTATGACGGTGGAAGTTATACGGAAATGTTAGTTAGAGGCAAAGCAGGTGGGTTGTCTCCTACAAAATGTTTTGAGGTTGTACGATCCTTATGTGTCTATTAGAAGATCTCATTTGCGAGTGAAGGATATGTATTGAAATTTAAATTGGGTCGCGTAGAGAGTGGGTGTAACTGTTGCGAGAGTGGAATGTGAGATTTGCAGAAGAGTTAAATTTCTAGATGATCTATGTTTTCACAAGCTTATAAAAGATTTGAGTTTAATCTCACTATGGTATCATGGCATCAATAGAGTATAATCGTTATGAGTTATTGAGTATGTGTTGATCTATGGTTTCATGCCAAGTGGGGGAGTCTGCTATTGATTAGGCGATTGCACGGTTAGGTGCTATGTTGGTTCCAGTTTGAGGCATGCTGGTGAATCAGTTATGGCTTGCGGAAATTGAGACCTAGGATGGCTCGAATAAAAGAAAAATTTTGACAGAGGTTATATTATGCTTCATAGGGTATGAGAATTACAGAATGTCTTGAGTTGTTGGTAATGGATGCTCGGTGCATAGAGTAGGAAGTGGCTTGGTTGTTCTAGGATGATGTTACACTCAACAGTGTCGGAGTGCTATTGAGGCACGGGTGGTTCTGTTCGTTTGGTTAGGCTAATTGCAGTTTGAATAGAGTGAATGACTCTCGAGAATAGTTCTAATGCATTCAAGATTCTACATGTAAAATGGGAAATTTTAAGGTTGTATATGTGGTTAGAAACTGAGTTTTCATTGGAAGATGTCAGTACTTGTGGTATTTTCTATATTAATTATGGAATTCTATGTATCAATATCAGGAAGGTAAAGGTAACGGATTTAGATTCGCAGGAAGTTTTCTCAGAGTAAAGTATTTTGAATGTGGTGCTTTTGGGAATATTTGAGAGAGTATTCAACGGCTTATGAGTCTTGGATGGTGTGGTTTTGTGCTTGGGTCTCGCGTGGTGAGTTTGGGTTGCAAAATTATGGCATTGTAGCAAGAAAAAGTGTCAAGCTGATGGTAGATCAGAGGGAAACTCGAATAGATGGGATAGCATGGTAGTAGGCCAGATCGGTATGGTAAGGATATGATTAGTTCCTTGGGTGTTTTCGAGGTAACGAGTCTCTGCAGATGTTTCACGGCAATTCTTTTGGGTTTTAGTGACATGCGTAGCTCGGTTGAGTTAGAAGGATTCAGTCCTGATGAGTTAGTGTTGTGCAAAAGGAATTCAGGGAGTTCTAGATGGTTTCTATCATAGTTAGAGAGGTATAGGCGTGAGGAGCATGGGATGTATAGTGGTTCTCTTCTAGATGGGATCAATTGGAAGTTCTTGGCTAGTGGAATGCATAGTTGCTTGTGGTTCGAAAGGTATATGAAGTTCTCATGGTTATCCTAGGATGGTAAGGGTTATGCGGTATGTTGTGAAGGATTGATAATCGCATGTGTAAGGTTGCGGTTCGGTTCTGAAAGGAAGGTCACAGCTCTTAGGCGGCGGACAGTTTCAGATAATTAGAGGAACGAGCTTCAAATAATTAGAGAAAGGGTCTTCGGATGATTAAGGAAATGGTATTGCTAATTTCGGGTGATTTTGCAAGGGCATATGTTTCAGAAAGGGCAATGTGATTAAGTTGATGATGCTTCGGTAGTATTATGGCATTTTCTTGTTAGATCGAATGTTGATATTCGAGTTTGCTTGGTGGCATAGAGGAATTCTAAATTATTTCTCGTGGAATGATTGGGTATTTGAGGTGTGGTATGTATTCGGATGGCGGAATTAGGACCAGATATGTTGATTTATGGGCCATATGGAGTTGTAGATGGGAAGTTCTCACATTCAGGCTATCTAGTGGTTATGAGTCGTGTGTAACGGCATTGTTTAGTGACTATCGGGAATTGGATACCCGAGCAGATCTTTTGTTGCTTGGTATGTTAGACTTTGGGTGTGATATTGGGTTCATATTGTTTGTCTCTGTGTGGTGTCATTCTGGACTATTGCACTAAGGCTACGCTGTTGGCTATGCCTGAAATGTCACAGATTGAGTGGCGAGGTTTGACGGATTATGTCCTAGTGGAGTGGTTTTATATTTTGAAGATCTAGCAGACGGCTGGGAAGGATTATTTTTCATAGTTGGGTTTTCGTGATAGATGTTAGTGCTGAGGCTCCTACTATTAACTTAGTTCCGGTGGCGAGGGACTTTTCGGATATGTTTATTATGGCCAGGCATGTCGTCAAGAAAGGTTTTTGATTTATGTATTAATAGATGTCAGGCACCGTATCATATGGCACCGGCAGAGTTAAAGGAGTTGAAGAGCAGCTCCAGGATTTTTGTGATAAGGTGTTCGTTAGCAGGCCAACATGGATGCGTGTTCTAATTTGAGCTGGCTTGGTTGGATCTGAATTGTACTATTGAGGGGTGTGTTGATTCGATTGTTATTGAGCTTATTAGTAATCTGGGGAGATCTATGAGTTACTTTTCTGTGTTTCGAGATGTTATTATTTGTTAGTTATGGGCACATATGGTGCGGTTCTATTGGGGTTTCATGGTGGAAGTCGAGCGGTATGGGTATTGCTCGGTGAATGGCATATCGGTTATGTCCTTTCAGGTTATTGTGGTGTATGTTATTTGCTTCACCGTGGGTATGATGATTTGCTTTGGTTCCAGACATCGAATTGTGTGTAGTTGTTGATTTCGAGCATAGTGATTTAAGGTGGTTCATGTGGAGCAGTGTTGGATAGGATTGCACATCGCAGCAAAGTTATGTGGAGGTATGACCTTGCGGGTTAGATTCGTATGTTCTGTTCCTATGATGTGAGACGGGTTCTCAGTCTTGTGTTGTGGTGGTAATGGTGAACTTGAGGTACAACTCTTTCATTTGAGTCATTTTCATGATTTGAGTATGTTCGGACTGTTGCGTATTGGTGCGTGTATTGTGAAAGTTGTGGCTTAGGCCTGTATGGATGTGTCATGTCACTAGAGTAATGTGTTCGATTAGAGGAGATCGTTGGGGATCATTAATAAATACGAACGGATGCGATTTCAGCATGTTGGAAGGATAGTATCGAGCTTCGGCTCGGAAATTTGCTGTGGTATTTGCCAAGGAAGAAATGACTTCATGAATGGTTGATCTGGGAAATGGTTATGGCTTACCACGTGTCTTAGTGATCATTGGCAGTATATGAAAGTGTTGGGATGAGACTTTAGTTGATAAGAGTTTTTCTATCGGTATGCGGATGTTATGTGCAGTTGCTGTGGTTAGAAGTTATCACTACAAGTGATGAGTTTTGTGGTATATTATGTGATTGCACCGGAGATAGCATATATGGTTTGTTACAGCTTGTCCGGACTTATTCACAGTATAAATGTGAGATTCTGATCATGTTGATGATTTTAGAAGAGGAAATGTGGTTCTATGGTTTATGGACTAGGATGGATTGTGAAATTTCAGTTATATTGTGTTATCGAACCTATGTGAGATAGGGTGACATGGGATCACCCCCGGGTATGTGTATAGTCAACAATTCTCAGTTTGTAGCTTGAAATTTGAAATGTTTGACCAAGATTTTACTTGTTTGTATATGATCTTGGATCGGAAATTTTATGATTTGGTTAGCTCCGTTGAGTGATTTGGGACTTAGGAGCGTGATCGGAATGCATTTTGGAAGTCCATGGAAGGTTTAGACTTGAATTGGCGAAATTGAGATTTCGACGTTTTTCGGTTGATAGGAGAGATTTTGGTATAGAGGTCGGAATGGAATTCCGAGAGTGACAGTAGCTTCGTTGTATCATTTGGGATGTGTGTGCAAAATTTCAGGTCATTCGAACGAGATTTGATAGATTTTTTGATCGAAAGCATAATTTAAGAGTTCTTGGAGTTCTTAGGCTTGAATCCTATATTAAATTGGTGATTGATGTTGTTGTGAGCTTTCCGAAGTTTTGAACAAGTTTAAACGATGTCATAGGATGTGTTGGTACAATTGGTTTGAAGTTCCGGTAGTTCCGGGTAGATTCCGGGTAGGTTCGGGATGTTTTAGGCCGAAAATCATACCTGTAGCAGGTCCAGAAGGGTTGCAGGCCTCGAAACCCACCCGTGCGGTCCGCACAAAAAAGAAGTGCGGCCGCGGTATGTGCTGTGCGGACCGCACAAAAAGAAGTGCAACCGCAGTAGGTGTTGTGCGGCCGCGGTGGGGAACATTTCATTGGTCCTACTTCGGAAGCTCATATCTTTTGATCTATAAGGAATGTGAAGATGAATCAAAAATACAAGTTGTAGCCCTTCATTTCTAGTTTCCAGAAAGGTAAAGATATCACAATTTGGACATCTGTAACGAATGTTATGGCCAAAATACTAATGCATGTCACTGTAGAGGAAAGCATGTGCGGACGCGGTCATTTTTGTTCGGACTGCATTGGTTTTGTGCGGACCACGGTCGATTTTGTGCGGTCCGTGGAGGTGGAAATCTGTTGGGTACTTTATAAATACGAGGTTTTGGGTTTTATTTGATATTTTGACCTAGAGAGCTGGGATTTTGGCGATCTTTTGAAGGTTTTTCAAGAAATTCATCAGAGTAAGTGATTCTAACTCAGATTTGGCTAGAGTACATGAATCTATCATTTAATTCATCATTTAATTCGTGATTTGGGATGGAATTTGGGAAGAAAAATTTTGAAATCTTTCAATAATGTAAAATGATGATTTGAAGGACCAAATGGTATCGGGATTGGATAATTTTCGTATGCTTAGACTTGTGAGAGTATAAGGATTCTAGTTTTGTGAATTTTGTCAAATTTCGAGATGTGGGCCCAGAGGTCGAGTTTGACCAATTTCTGGAATTTTGTGGTAATTCAATTGTTTTCACTTGGGTTGTTCCTTTAGCATATTGTGACGTATTCGTTCTGATTTTGGATAGATTCGACGCGCGTGGAGGACGATTCGAGGGGCAAAGGCGTCGCAAGCTAGAGAATTAGCCAGTTCGAGATGAGTAATGGTTGTAAATGATGTTCTGAGGGTTTGAAACCCCAGATCGCTCATCGTAGTGCTATATTGAGGTGAGGCACACGCTTGATGACGAGCGTGGGGTCGTGTATTATTGGGGATTGTGACCTGGTCTGTCTCGACCGATGATTTTACCGCGTATTTGACTGAAACTTATATGTTATCATCATGATTTGGGCTGATTGCCATATTTGGGCTTCGTGCCAACTATTAGAACCCTTCAGGGATTTCTATTACTATTTCCTCGTTGTTTTGACTTATTAATTAAACTCAGTCATGTTATTTTCCACTGTTTTACTACTCTACCATTTATACTCTGTTTTGAGACTTAAATGATATTTTAAATGATGTTTTGGGCTGAGAAATACTGTTTTACTAATGCTCGAGGGGCTTGTGAGTATTTTTGACTGAGTAAGGTCGATGGCCTAGTTGTGAGGAAACACTGATACTGATTTGAGGCCGAGGGCCTGAGATATGTACACCATGAGGTGGCTTGTTGATATTGTTTATGAGGCCGAGGGCCTGAGATATATACGCCACGAGGTGGCTTGATTGATATGAGGCCGAGGGCCTAGATTTGATGCCATGAGATGGCTTGATATTGCGCTTGGGCCATAAGGGGCCCCTCCCGGAGTCTGCACACCCCCAGTGAGCGCGAGTACCTATTGTGATGTGAGATATAGCCCGAGGGGCTGATATTGTTCTATGTGATAGCCCGAGGGGCTGGTATTGTTCTATGTGATTGCCCGAGGGGCTGGTACTGTTCTATGTGATTGCCCGAGGGGCTCGTATTATTCTGAGATATTGCCCGAGGGGTAGAGTTATTGACATTGTGCCCGAGGGGCGAACCTTTATGTGTTTATCTTTCATATTTACCTGTCATTCACCTGTTTAACTATGGTACTTGTGCCCTAGGGGCGGATTTCTATTCTTATATGCACTAACTGTTTTGCATTCATTTGCGCAACTGTTGAAAGAGTCACTTTCAAAGAAGTTTCAACTGAGCTAAGATATTTTAAGAGATTTTATAGCTTCATTGCTTTCTTACTGGTTTTTGAACTGCTTCTATACAGCATCTTGATATGCTTTACGTGATTTCTTGCCTTCAGTCTTTATTTACATTTTTTACTCACTGAGTTGGAGTACTCACTTTACTCCCTGCATCCCTGTGTTCAGATTCAGGCGTTGTTGGTACCGTTCTCGAGTGCTGATACCTCCAGCTTCAGGCGGGATTCCGGAGATTACGATGTAGCTGTTGACGTCCGCAGCCTCATGCCAGAACAAGTCGAAGTAAGAGAAGAACCACGCAAGGATGAAGATCTCAAGTTACGAAGCCTACCTCCTCTTCTGCTCCTACTAGAGACATAAAGGAAGTTATCGACTATGGGGACCCTTCTAGGGTTAGGGGTTGCTGAAGACATGGCAGTACGAGGAAGAAACGAACAAAGATTCAAGAACTGAATATTTTGAAAACTTTATGTGATAAAGACAAAGAAGAAAATTATATTTATACTACGAAGCAACCGTCAAAGGAAAAGGAGTAATGATGGAAAAGTCATAATGAGAACTGACGCTTCGTGATTAGTGAAGCTATGAAAAATTCCTAAAAAGTGTTGCAACGCATGAATGGAAGTAACAAATAAGGTGTTGATTTTATTAAAACATTAATGGTGACAAAAATTTCCGTTCTAATGAATTCCACTTCCCAAATATTCATTTGATGAATAAATGGCAAGTGGGGGGGACTATCTGTATTGGGAAAAATTGAGTTTACATATTTAAGTAATTGGAAGATAACGTGCCATGACACATAGACTGATTAAAGAATTACAACTGGCAAAGAGGTACGAGATGCAACAGATATGAACTGTCACAACCCAATTCCCGAACCTGGTCGTGATGGCGCCTCTCATGAAGGCAAGGCCAATCATTCAACTCAATTCATCCTTTTAAGACAATTAATTAACACAATTATAGTATAAACATGGTTTAATAATATCCAATAGCGGAAAGTATAGATAAAATACGAAAATCCAACCCAACTCAGCCCTAACCGGGGTGTCACAAGTCATGAGCTACTACAGAGTTTACTAAAATTCTACAAAGTATGGAATTAGGAACAAAGTCTGAAGATATCATAAATAACAGAAGATAAGGGATAAAACGGGTCTGCGAACGCCATGCAGCTACCTCGATAACTCCGATGAAAACTGAACAGCAGAAAACTCGCTCTATGCCTCAGGAATACCTGTACCTGCAAACATGGTGCAGGGAGTAATGTGAGTACTCCGACCCAGTGAGTAATAAATATAAATAATGACTGAAGGTAAGAAAACACGTTAAGGCACACAACATTCTATACAGAAGCAGTGAAATCATTTAAAATAACAATTCAGTGAAACATCATGTGAAATTTCTTTTAAACCAGTAAAACAGGTAATTTGGCAGTAAAATGACGAGTAGAAATCTGCCCCTCGGGCTCAATATCAAAACAACAAGTAGAAATCTGCCCCTCGGGCTCAGTATCAAAATAATAACTAGAAATCTGCCCCTCGAGCTCAGTATCAAAATAATAAGTAGAAATCTGCCCCTCGGGCTCAGTATCAAAATAATAATTAGAAATCTTCCCCTCGGGCTCAGTATCAAAATAATAATTAGAAATCTGCCCCTCGGGCTCAGTATCTCAGAATAGTATCAGCCCCTCAGGCTCAGAACAGTATAAAGCAACCAGTCAATGAAATAAGAGCACATAATTATTATGGCAGTTAATGCAGATAAAGAAAAAAAATATGAGTGCAATGCAATGCATATGACGGTACCCTCTGGCACCCACTACGGCGTGCAGCCCGAGCCATCCATATTTATTTATCGTCGACGGCTCTCACTAGGGGTGTGTACAGACTCCAGAGGGTCTCCTACAGCCCAAGCGCAATATCAAGTCATCTCTTGGCATCAAATCTAGGCCCTCGGCCTCATATCAATCTCAGTATAATCACCAAGGCTCTCAGCCTCAATATCAATGTAATCAACTAGGCTCTCGGCCTCAATATCAATGTAATCAACTAGGCTCTCGGCCTCAATATCAATATACCACTACTGCGGCGCGCAGCCCGATCCATGCTCAGTCCAGAAATCATCATAAGCCCCTTGGGCATTTGTAAAAAAGTAGTTCTCAGCTCGGAATATCATTTAGAAATATCATTTAAGTTTTCAAATCTTAGAAAGATGGTTGAGTTTGCAAAACAGTATTTAAAACCTTGGACTGAGGTCAAATGATATGCAAAATATGCGAAAGCAGTGATATCAATCCCTGAAGGATTCAAATAATTGGCAAGAAGCCTACAATTGGAAACATGACTGAGGATATAAATTCTTTAACAAAACAAGTGAGGAAAACCAGTCAAAAATTCCCTAAGGGTTTTACAGGTCGGCACAAGGCCCCAAGCATGGCAACAAGCCCAATTCACAATAATAAAGTATACGTCTCAACCAAAAATGTAGTAAAATATCTCTCGGGACGGACCAAGTCACAATCCCCAATGGTGCTCTACCCCACGCCCGTTATCCGGCGTGCAAGTCACCTCAATATAGCGTTACGATGTGACATTCTGGGGTTTCAAACCCTCAGGACATCATTCACATCTATTACTGACCTCTAGTCGGCCAAATACTACTCCGCGATGCCCTTTCCTTTCGTATCGACCTCCTCGCGCGTCGAATCTGGCCAAAACCACAACGAATACATCACAATAGGCTAAGGGAATATAACCTAATCTAAAAGACTCGGAAAATATCAAAAAACACGAAATTTGCAAAACCCGAGCCCCGGGCCCACATCTTGAAATCCAGAAATATTTACATCAAAATGTTCCTTATCTCGCCACGAGTCTATACATACCAAATTTAAAAGAATCGGAGTCAATTTAACCCCTCAAATCCCAAATTTAGAATTTCAATCTCAAGCCCTAATTTCTTATAATTTGGCTATGTTTTCATGGATTTCTAGGATGATTCTTCAATAAAATCATGTATTTAACTCATAAAACTTACCTCCAATCGATCTTAGTTGAAACTTCCTTCAATCCCCGTCCAAAAGCTCTTAAAATGACTAAAAATGGTGGAGAAATGGGGTGTTTTCGCTAATGAAATGTAAACATTCAGCCCAGAATTTTCGGAATATTGTTCACCCCGTGTATTGTTCACCCGCGTACTGTTCACGCGGTACTGTTCACGGATACTGTTACGACTGTTCACGACACTATTTACGGATACTGTTACGGGGTATTGTTAACGGCACTATTCACGGATACTGTTACGGGGTACTGTTCATGGGTACTGTTCATGAGCACTGTTCATAACTATTGTTCAAAGTGCTGTAAAAAAATGCAGCAGCTTTATTTTTTTCGTGCCTAAATCGATCCGTTAACCTTCCGAAATACACCCGAGGCCCCCGAGACCTCAACTAAAAGCACCAACATGTCTTAAAACATTATCCAAACTTGCTCCAATCGTCAAAACACCTCAACTAACGCCAAAATCATCAAATTATATCAAATTCAAGCCTAAGTTCTTTTAAAACTTCTAAAATACACATTCGATCAAAAACCCGACCAAACGATGTCCGAATGACCTGAAATTTTGCACACATATCCGAAATGACACAATGACGCTACAAAAACTCTCGGAATTTCATTACGACACCCGGATCAAAATCTCACCTATCAACCGGAATTCGCCAAAATACTAACTTCGCCAATTCAAGCCTAATTCAACACCGGACCTCCAAAATTACTTTCGGTCCTGCTCCTAAGTCACAAATTACCTCCCGGAACTAACCGAACCGTCGAAATTCACATTCGAGCCCTCTGACTCATAAGTCAACGTCTGGTTGACTTTTCCAACTTAAACCTTCTTAAAAGAGACTAAATGTCTCATTTCTTATCAAAATTGCTCCAAATAAATTCTAATGTACCCAATACCGATAATGAAATATGAGGAAGCAGAAAATGGGGCGAACGAGACAGTAACTCATGAGATGACGGGTCGGGTTGTCACATTCTCCCCAATTTAAACAAATGCTCGTCCTCGAGCGTACCCACAGTTGTCCTAAAAGCCAACCAAAAGCTGAATGACCTTATCAAGCATAAACCCGGAGATGATCCTATGTCACCCTATTTCACATGGGTCCGATAACGCGTTGTAACTAAGATCACACAATCTAGTCTAGCCCATAAATCATAGAGCCACATTTCACCTTTTCAGAATCATACACAAGATCAGAACCTCATACCTACATTCAGAATAAGTTTGAACCAGCTGTAATAGACCATGCCTGCAACCTTAGGTGCAATTGTATGATATACCAATAACTCAAGCAAATGCAGCAATAACTTCCATTCACAACATCTGCCCACAACAACTAAATACCGATAGAAATCTCTTATTAGCCAATGTCTCATTCCAAAACTCTCATATACTGCCAATGATAATTGAAACACGCAATAAATCATAACCATTGCTCAGATCAACCATCCATTAGGCCATTTCTCCTCTATCAATTATAGTAACAATATTTTTTTTTTAAAAACCGAACCTCGATATTTACCCATCAAACATGCTGAAATCAAATTCGATCGTATTCATCAATGACCCCAATAATCACCTCGAATCCAACACACCACTCTGGTGATATGACACCTCAATACAGGCCTAAGCCACAACTTTCATAATACGCGCACCAATAAGAAACGGCCTGAACATACTCAAGTCATGAAAAATGACTCAAACGAAAGAGTCGTACCTCAAGCTCATCAGTACCATCAGCGAACCCAACAAGAACATGCCGCAATACTACCGAAATATCATTAGTTTAATAACATTACCTTTTTATGAGACATATACTCTCGCCAAGTCACTTTCAATTAGCAATACTATTTCCCCAATCATCCGAAGATCATTCACCCTAATCATCTGAAGTTTTTTTCTCTAATCACCTAGAAGAAAATCGCTACACATCTCATGTTCTGCATGATGTACATAGGTATTGTTATAACTCTTACAATATTGACATGACGAATGAGGCATGCATAAATTCATGACCACTGTCAAGACAACGATTCGTTGGTTCTATACTCCTGGCAAGAACTATCACCTCATTTTGAGCAAAATCATGGTCTTAGCTCCTTAATTTACTTCATATACTCAGATTGCACTAATCTCAAATTCAATGATCTCGTCTCACTCAGTACAAACTATTCAGGCAATAAGCCACCCCATACATAATCAAAAGTCACATATGATGCCTAAATATGCCAATAAGCTACCAATTCGAACGCGGTACAAAAGGAAAACAAACTCTGGAAGGAATTACCAATCTCACACACTAATACAGACTTTCCTTAGAAAACAGGAAGCAGGGCATACAAAATAGCATATAGAAAACTATACTCAACATCACACTGTTGCGGCGTGCAACCCGATCCAGATAACATACCCATGGCGGCGTGCCACCCGATCCACACATAGATCTCACATAAGGAGATGCACATCGAGCCAAATTTGCTCATTACAACAAAATACCGAGTATCGGTCGTAAGCATGCTAAGTGCATAATAATATCTCTGAGGGACATATAGCGTTATAAGCTACAAAACTCAAGCACAACTGAGGTGCGATGTACAATCTGAATTTCAAGAGCCAAGATGCTCATATAACGTCATTCCTACACAGATTCTCAACACATAGCAATTTCTCAAGTCGTCTCACAACTCACACGGCGCAATGTATCACTACGCGAAATATCTGACAATGAAACATCAACCTAACTACTCCTCCATGAGGACCGCGTTACTAAAATGCACACATCTGGCCTGATATAGAGCCATTATTCACATTAAATCTATCCATCGACTTCAAGCCGATTCTGATCACACTGAACTAGTCTGATAACCTTTCAAAGGTCCATAATAACTCCCATTTTTCTCATAACACACAAGAACAACCATCACAATCAGGGTAATCCTCCCCAGTTCACAACTCAATATGCCAAGTGCCCTCCAGGCATGAATCTTTAATTTAACGACACCATCACAAACTTCATACTTGGTTTACATCTTTAATCAATCAAGTGATCACATGCCACACTTATATAATCTTCCCGTGGGACACACTCCCACAACCTACCACAATAATATCTGGAGCGTACCTCCAAACCATCGATCGCACTAACGCTGAAGAGCGATCAAGAGTCATTAACCGGGACGCAAAACCCTTTTTACAAAACACCGATCTTAGGTGACGCTAAAGACAATTCCAACTTACCATAAACATCGAAACTTATCTCCTGCTCATCAGACCTCATGACATCTTGTCTAAACATTTCCTTCACTCGTGCCATTCTCGACCTAATTTCCACAACCAGAACTGATTCACCAGCATGCATCAAATCAGAACTAACATAGTACATAACCGTACAATCCGCTAACCAATAGCAAGCTCCCCAACTTGGCTCGAAGCCATAGATCACAACACATATACTCTATTGCTGTCGTAATACCATGGTGAGATTAAACTCACTCCTTCATAAGCTTGTGGAAACACGAATCATCGGAAATTTTAACTCTTCTACAATTTTTGCATTCACTCATACAACAGTTAAGCCCACTCTTTAGGCGACAAATTTTTTTTTTACTAAGTCCCAAATATTTCAAAAAATTCGGCAGAGTTTCCTTTGTAATTGGGCCTATCCACCTGCCAGAGAATCACCAAAACCATCCTAACAACACGTCCACAACTTGACAAAGCATCACAATGTATATCAACAACATTAATCTCAATATTACATGTATTATATTATCAAAATTGATACATGGACATGCGTTGCACCTATTTGAATCATAACACATAGAAAATACCTTTCAATCCTCCATTATTGGGCTATTCAACCGAGTAAGAACATATTCTTTCTTTAATATTTTCGACCCTCAAGGTGGTCTCGTTGACTCAACGATTTCATCATAATACATTTACAGAAGCGATCTCAGCTCCCAGACTTATCTAACTAGTATGACAAATAGATTCCCCTCATAAGCCAATTACCCACTAGCTTTACCTTTAGTTAATATTTTTTGTATACCTTCCACTTCCATACACATTACACAATCACTTAATCTTCCTGAGTCTAAACTCATACTGTAACATGAAATTTACTTCACTCCAAATAGGAGACATAAAAGGATTCTTCACGTACCCATAACTTGGGACTACACATCCTATCACAATGGAAATCATACACTCAATAGTTCATCTATCATCCAGTAGACCTTCCTCGTCACTTCCAAGTCATATAGATACATCTCGCAGTACTATCATACTCCTCACGTAGCTATCCAGCCATGATTCCCACTAATAGGGACAATACCGAACATAAAGGTTCAAAACACTTGCTCGCACAATCAGCACCTCAATGTTCAAACCATAGGCAAGATCCTGCCTCAAGTCCTCCAGACTGGCCTAACATCAAACTCACCGAGATCATGTCTCACCCTTTTATCGGGGAATTACAAGCCATCAAGGTAAATCAAATACTGAGTGCTCGTTCGCGCATACGAACATGTGGAAGGAATCATAAGAGTTACTTTTCAAGCTGAATCAAGGACACACGATAAGAATTCAAGAATGTGAAGTTTTCCTAAAGGTTATGCAGCCTCTCGAGGATAAATACAGACGTCTCCGTACCGATCCACGAGACTCTACTAAACCGGCTCATGACTCGCGAGACCAATTAACCTAGGCTCTGATACCAACTTGTCACGACCCAATTCCCGAACCTGGCCGTGATGGCACCTCTCATGAGGACAAGGCCAACCATTCAACCCAATTCATCCTTTTAAGACAATTAATTAACATAATTATAGTATAAACATGGTTTAATAATATCCAATAGCGGAAAATATAGATAAAATACGGAAATCCAACCCAACTCAGCCCTAACCGGAGTGTCACAAGTTATGAGCTACTACAGAGTTTACTAAAATTCTACAAAGTATGAAATTAGGAACAAAGTCTGAAGATATCATAAATAACAGAAGATAAGGGATAAAACGGGTCTGCGAACGCCATACAGCTACCTCGATAACTCCGATGAAAACTGAACAACAGAAAACTCACTCTATGCCTCAGGAATACCTGTACCTGCACACATGGTGCAGGGAGTAATATGAGTACTCCGACCCAGAGAGTAATAAATATAAATAATGACTGAAGGTAATAAAACACGTTAAGGCACACAACATTCTATACAGAAGCAGTGAAATCATTTAAAATAACAATTCAGTGAAATATCATGTGAAATTTCTTTTAAACCAGTAAAACAGGTAATTTAGCAGTAAAATGACGAGTAGAAATTTGCCCCTCGTACTCAATATCAAAACAACAAGTAGAAATTTTCCCCTCGAGCTCAGTATCAAAATAATAACTAGAAATCTGCCCCTCGAGCTCAGTATCAAAATAATAAGTAGAAATCTGCCCATCAGGCTCAGTATCAAAATAATAATTAGAAATCTGCCCCTCGGGCTCAGTATCAAAATAATAAGTAGAAATCTTCCCATTGGGCTCAGTATCTCAGAACAGTATCATCCCCTCAGAATCAGAATAGTATAAAGCAACCAGTCAATGAAATAAGAGCACATAATTATTATGGCAGATATTGCAGATAAAGAATAAATGCATGAGTGCAATGAAATGCATATGACGGTAACCTCTGGTACCCACTGCGGCGTGCAGCCCGAGCCATCCAAATTTATTTAACGTCGACGACGCTCACTGGGGGTGTGTACAGACTCCGAAGGGGCTCCTACAGCCCAAGCGCAATATCAAGCCATCTCGTGGCATCAAATCTAGGCCCTCGGCCTCATATCAATCTCAGTATAATCACCCAGGCTCTTAGCCTCAATATCAATGTAATCAACCAGGCTCTCGGCCTCAATATCAATGTAATCAACCAGGCTCTCGACCTCAATATCAATATAACATTGCTACGGCGCGCAGCCCGATCCATGCTCAATCCAGAAATCATCATAAGCCCATTGGGCATTTGTAAAACAATAGTTCTCAGCCCGAAATATTATTTAGAAATATCATTTAAGTTTTCAAATCTTAGAAAGATGGCTGAGTTGCAAAACAGTATTTAAAACTTTGGACTGAGGTCAAATGATATGCAAAATATGCAAAAGCAGTGATATCAATCCCTGAAGGATTCAAATAATTGGCAAGAAGCCTACAATTGGAAACATGACTGAGAATATAAATTCTTTAACAAAATAAGTGAGGAAAACCAGTCAAAAATCCCCTAAGGGTTCTACAGGTCGGCACAACCCCCAAGCATGGCAACAAGCCCAATTCACAATAATAAAGTATACGTCTCAACCAAAAATGTAGTAAAATATCTCTCGGGACGGACCAAGTCACAATCCCCAACGGTGCTCTACCTCACGCCCGTTATCTGTCATGCAAGTCACCTCAATATAGCGTTACGATGTGAAATTCCGGGGTTTCAAACACTCAGGACATCATTTACATCTATTAGTCACCTCTAGCCGACCAAATACTACTCCGCGATGCCCTTTCCTTTCGTATCGACCTCCTCGCGCGTCGAATCTGGCCAACACCACAACAAATACATCACAATAGGTAAAGGGAATATAACCCGATCGAAAAGACTCGAAAAATATCAAAAATCACGAAATTTGCAAAACTCGAGCCCCGGGCCCACGTCTTGAAATCCAGAAATTTTTATATCAAAATGTTCCTTATCTCACCACGAGTCTATACATACCAAATTCACAAAAAATCGGAGTCCATTTAACCCCTCAAATCCTAAATTTAGAATTTTAATCTCAAGCCCTAATTTCTTATAATTTGGCTATGTTTTCATGGAATTCTAGGATGATTCTTCGATAAAATCATGTATTTAACTCATAAAACTTACCTTCAATCGATCTTAGTTAAAACCCCCTTCAATCCCCGTCCAAAAGCTCTCAAAATGACTAAAAATGGTGGAGAAATGGGGTATTTTTCGCGAATGAAATGTAAACATTCTGCCCAGAATTTTTCGGAATTACTGTTCACCCCATGTTACTGTTCACCCGTGTTACTAATCACATGGTACTGTTCACGGATACTGTTACGATTGTTCACGACACTATTCACGAATACTGTTACGGGGTACTGTTCACGGCACTATTTATGGATACTGTTACGTGTACTGTTCACGGCACTATTCACGGATACTGTTACGGGGTACTGTTTATGGACATTGTTCATAACTATTGTTCACAGTGCTGTAAAAAAATGCAGCAGTTTTTTTTTTCGTGCCTAAATCGATCCGTTAACCTTTCGAAATACACCCGAGGCCCCCGAGACCTCAACTAAAAGCACCAACATATCTTAAAACATTATCCAAACTTGCTCCAATCGTCAAAACACCTCAACTAACGCCAAAATCATCAAATTATATCGAATTCAAGCCTAAGTTCTTTTAAAACTTCTAAAACACACATTCGATCAAAAACCCGACCAAACGATGTCCGAATGACCTGAAATTTTGCACACATATCCCAAATGACACAATGAAGCTACATCAACACTCGGAATTTCATTCCTAAACCCGGATCAAAATCTCACCTATCAACCGGAATTCGCCAAAATACTAACTTCGCCAATTCAAGCCTAATTCAACACCGGACCTCCAAAATTACTTCCGGTCCTTCTCCTAAGTTACAAATCACCTCCCGGAACTAACCGAACCGTCGAAATTCACATCCGAGCCCTCTAACTCATAAGTCAATGTCTGGTTGACTTTTCCAACTTAAACCTTCTTAAAAGAGACTAAATGTCTCATTTCTTATCAAAATCGCTCCAAATAAATTCTAATGCACCCAATACCGATAATGAAACATGAGGAAGCAGAAAATGGGATGAACGAGATAGTAACTCATGAGACGACGGGTCGGGTCGTCACATGAACAAAGGCAAAGGGAGAGGCACGAGCGGTTATGCAAAAGACTCCGCGCTCATACCTATTTAAGTCCAAAAATCAAAGGGAAGGAATCTGACAGTTCACGGGAGTACAGATATAGTATTTAATGAGCCTTAAATACTAAAAACGTTAGAGAATTTGTATTAAATGCAATGATTATGTAACGTAGCATTTAATATCTTTAATTGTCCATAATAGCCTTATTATGATAAAGGCAAAACGCATATCCCCAAAATAGCTATAAAAGGGAGAGAATGGATCAATTGTAACACACACAAAATACTATCTGAATATATTGATTTGCTTGTTTTTCTTCTGATTATATTATTGCTAGCCAAATTACTTTCTTTCATATATTCTTTTGATTATCGGTAACCCGAGTTCTTCTAAATTAAAGCTTTGACCGAAATCCCATTTTTTGGTTAAACAAACATATCGTAGAGTCTTTAATAATTTTATAATTTACATGAATTCAACACTTTTCTGGTTATAAATATTCACACATCTTATATTAACAATTAGTCGCATTGTCTATGTGCACTTCTAATATAACTCATTAAAAAGTCACTTTTCTAACATTGTAAAATATGTACCTTAATGTTCTTCCATCTTTTTTGGGTATTACGTGAGAGCCACGTATATATTGTGTGTACAGGAATATTACGAGTCTGAAACTGAAATAATGGGTTTTTGGACATAAAGTACAATTTATACAAAAAAGTTACATTTCTAAATAAAACGCAGTATAATACTGTATTTTATTTTAACGAAAAGTTAGCCGTTAAAATTAAACGCAATATTATACTGTGTTTTACTAAAAAATTAATTTTTTTAATAGGAAAACATAGTATAGTACTACATTTTAGAAAAACGTAGTATTATATTGTGTTTTCCTTCAATTTGGGCCCACCAATAATAAGTGTTCTGCAGGACTGACATAAATAATTATTTTTTAGTGTAAAACGTATTATAATACTACGTTTTACTGAAACGTAGTATTATACTGCATTTTACACTAATTTTTGGGCCCACCAATAAGTGTTTTGCGGATAACTGACATAACAATATTCAAATACATAAAATATGGTATTATACTGCATTTTACATAAAAAAATTATACACCTCAAGCTAGGACTTGCCTTATTTAAAGGCGTTAAAATTTTATGAAAATCTATTCAAAACTTTCCTTCAAACTTCCGTTCATACTTCTCTTCTTCTTATCAAGCATTTTTTTATAACGTCTGAAAAGCCAAAAATAAGGGTTTCATTATATTGGGGGGTAAGGTTGTAATGGAGAATAACTCTGTGAGGTATAGTTCACCTCCACAGTGTCATGATAAATTGCCGCTTACAATGGAGTACGATAAATTGGTATCGTTGTTACGTAAAAAAAATGAGTGTGAGGAAACGTTCGGTGAACCTTAAAGTAACCGGTAGATTTCCGTATTCTGTGACTCCGCAGAGGTTTGCTTATTATTCTGAGTTTAACATCGAAGATGATAAAACTCTTAGAGATTTTTTGCGGATCCTGGATGGATACAGGGAATTTATTGTAATAAAATTGTTGGGAATGTACGTCAAGGTTGAAGACGTTCCCAATAATGAGGGTGTGCATAGTAGGGATAACCCCCGATCATCGGGTGGTTATTCTGGAGCAGTTTTTGCCAGATAGATTCCTGATGAAAGATCTTGCCTTGATTAAACTTGTCACCACCGGCGAATGAGCAGCCATAAAATAATTTTTCGACTTTATATAATCCACAAGACGACTAGTAAACTTCAATTTTTCTATGCTTTAGCGATGTTTATTTTATGTTTGAATTGGATTTGTATTAACACTCATATTTTTCTTAGGGGGTACTGTCCGGATATGAATTTTACAAGTTATGACCTCGCTCCTAGTTGGAATATGCGTAGTTCTGGCGTGTTGGACCACGGTGGTCCATCATGGAGTCATTACCAACAAGAAAATGTCCATCATGGAACGTCAACACAGTACGACTTGTAAGTAAAGAGATATAGCTATATGTAAATTATTTATCTAGTTGAGTAGCTTATCATTTTGTTCTTTTTGTATAGTAAAAATAAGCAACTTGATGTTCCTAACCTCACACAGTTGCCCATAGATGATGTATTGACTCGTGATTTGGCAGATGCGCAGAGTCAGGAAGATGATAGTTATTATGACAACAATGCCGATGAGTCTGGAGATGACACACCCTTCCCTGATGAGGGTGATGACGAGGAGGAAGTGGATGCCAAACTTGAGTTGACGAGGGATCATACTCCTCCACCTCCCGTTAGACCAAGAGTGTACGAGTCCCACGTGTCGTTTCATGAGCGAAATATTCCCTACCTTGATAATTTGTCAAGTATGCCGGACGTGGATGCCCTCACAAGGGATGACGATGAATTTCGGTCAGCAATGTGGGATGAGTCTAGAATAGCGGTGCTGGCAAAGGGCATGTATTTCCCCGATAAAGCTCGCCTAATCAAGGCTGTAAAAATCTACAGTGTAAGAGAGTGTCGTGAGATGACGGTAAGGGAGTCAACTATGGAGGTATACAAGGTTGTATGCCGTAGAGATTTTATGGGTTGTCACTGGATGTTGTGTGCCAGCAAGAAGAAATCAGGGTTATGGAAAGTGGGTAAATTTATTAGTACCCACAGATGTGAAATGGACACATTCAATGAGAATCACTTCAACCTGGATGTAGACTTCATTTCTCTTGTCTTAATTCCATATTTGGAAGTGTCCATTAGGTTCAAGATTAAAGAGTCTATTACAGCCGTGCACCAGGAGTATGGTTGTACTATAACCAAAAGAAAGGCATATCTCGGTCGCAAACGTGCCCTTGAACTTATTTATGGCGACCGCGGTAAGTCTTTTTCATCTCTGCCCAGGTACATGGCTGCACTGCAACACTTTAACCCCGGGACTATTATTCAATGGAGGCGTGAGCGGAGTCCAGACAGAACCGAATATATTTTCAACTATGTGTTGTGGTCATTTAAACCAACAATTGATGGTTTTGTGCATTGTCATCCTGTAATTTCCGTAGATGGTACTCATATCTATGGAAAGTATGATATTAAGATTTTGATTGCAGTTGCAGTAGATGCCAACGGACAAATATTTTCACTAGCTTTTGCCATTTGTTCCAACGAAAACGAAGATACATGGACGCTTTTTTTGAACCACTTGAAGCAGCACGTTGTCAAACAACGTTTAGGTATTGTCTAATATCTTATCGACATGGTGGTATTTTAAGTTTTGTACGGCATTTGCCTGAATGGTAGGAACCCTATGCATACTACCATTACTGTGTGAGGTACCTGAAGGCCAATTTCCAGAAGAAATATCTTGACAAGGCCTTGCATGATTTAATGTGGATGGCTGCAACTGATGGTGGCAGATGATAGGGAGCCCTGACTACAAATGTGTCGGAGTCATTCAACAGCTTGCTGAAGTCTGCCCGTGGATTGCCTGTCACTGCCACAGTCTGCATGACTTTCAAATAGATTGCGGAGAGGTTTGTTGAAAGGCATGGAGCTGTGTCGGCATTGATGGACATGGGTGTTCAATTTATGCCAATACCAAGGAGAAGATTTGAAAAGTACAGGAGGCGAGCACATTGGCATTCATTTTTACAGTACGATCACGACCGGGGTGTTTTTGAAGTTAAGACCGCTATCCGCGGACACCGGGGGAATAATCTACAGATGGTGAATGAAGCCAGCAGGTTGTGTTCATGCGGGAAATGGACCATCTACCACATGCCATGCGCACATGCCTTGAAGTGCTTTCAACAAGTTGGTTTAGGGGCAACCAACTATATTGATAGGCAATAAAGTGTTGCTACATACGTAGACACGTATAGTGGACAGTTACAGCATTGGGTGTTGAGCATTATTGCCCGCCAGAACTTTTTAAAATAGTGTGTAACAAGGACTATTTGCGCAAGTTGCAAGTGCAAAAGAGAACGCGTATACGGAACCAAATGGATGTTGGTGACACCGTTTATGTGCGTAAATATGGCATATGCTCGCAAACAGGACACGCCCGTCGTAAATGTCCTTCATGTGGTGTGCGTGGCGGTGGTAATCTAGCTCCTGGTGCAAGTTCGTCGAATGTACCCAACTATCAAGGATACACCTAGTCTTTTGTTTTCGTATTATTTTTTGTAATACGTGTCTGTTGTCGCACCTCCTTTTTACATACCCGAGAGGGTACAAGGGAGTTTTCTCCAATTAAAGGACAGTCGAAACGGGATTTGTTTGTTTGTTTCAGAGTCGCCACCTGGGAATTTTAAGGCGTCCCAAGTCACCAATTTTAATCCCTGAATCGAGGAGAATATGACTCTGTTTATTATTCTGCGAACCAGAAATCCGGATAAGGAATTCTGTTAACCCGGGAGAAGGTGCTAGGCATTCCCGAGTTCCGTGGTTCTAGCACGGTCGCTCAACTGTTATATTCGGCTTGATTATTTTGATTTGTTAAATACATTTTTATTGCATGATTTTATTGTTACCGCTTCTATTTAGATTGTTTATAATTAAAGACCCTTCTTCGAGTCGAATCACGCGTACGTGTATTCGTTTTATATATTATATATTTTTAACGTGAAAAATCGTGTCACGCGTACGTATACACAATGATATTGATAATATAATAATTATTATTTTTTTTTTCGAAATTTTTTATTATAAAAAAAAGAAGACTTAAGTTCGAAATTGTGCTAAAAATAAAATTAAGAACGTTTGTCGCTCTTGTATAATTAAATATTGAACCGCACATCTCGAGTTATATGAAATTAATATTGATATTCTCCGAAGAGCCCCCTTTTTATTAAATGTTCATTCGAAGTTGCGCGAACGCATAATCCGAATTGCTTTTAAAAATATAAACAGGTTACGCGAACGCATCCCTAATCACGCAAAATGTTCTTAATAGTAGTATAGATTTTCCATAAATTGTTGAATGTTAACCGCAAATTATATTTTTTGCGTAAGAATTATATTTCTCCAAATCATTCAAATTTAAAAGGGTAAAAATAAACGTGGGATTAATAATACCATTTTTCCGTAAATACTATATATACATACCCAAAAAATGAATTGCATATAAAACTAGGAAAAAGAATTAATTTGATAAACAAACTAATAGTTTTCGAAGAAATTATATCTCCTTCTCATCTACTTGTTTTTAGTCCAAAGTTATAATGGTTTGGTTAATGTTTGCAATGGAAGATAAGAGTCAAGTTGATAAGAAAAAAAGAAATATTACAAACTGATTCAACAAAATTGCTTTATATACAACGTAGTTGTTCGTCGGAACCATTCATAATATTTTAACGTCGTAACAAGCTAATCAATTCGTCGAACCATTCATAATATTTTAACGTCGTAACAAGCTAATCAATTCACCTTTCTTATGGTTATACATATACCCGTTATCTTACCATATATGAAAAAATACAATCAACATCATTTTAACCTTATTCAACAACAGAGGTTAGAATGTAGTTTTCTTGATATTTCTATTCTACTTTACATTTAGCTAACAATGTTACGGGATGTAATCAATGGCCCATTTTTATGTCATATTCCCTATTTTGACAATTCAAATATAACTATACTAATGAGATTTCGAAATGGACAATATTATTACAAAACTTATGCAAACCTTTAAAAAAAACGATTAGATAATAGTCTTCATGTCAAGCATACTACTTTGTTAACCAACTGAAACAAACTGAAATTTAAACTAATAGACTTAAGTGAATATAACTCCAAACTTCATTTATTTGGCAACGTTGAAGCCTTTTGCAATTTGAGTTTACAGATATGTACCTGATATTGGAAGCAAAAGAAAATGATGATAAGAATCAGCGACAGTAATAACAATACAGCAACAACAGTCCAGCAGCAGTAACAACCCAGGAACAGAGTTTGCAAACCAGTAGAACAGTAATCCCAAAAACAAAAGCTTCAAGCTTTGAATGAAACAACAACCATTAATACTAATTTCAAACAAAGAAAGAAAGAAGAAGAATTTTTTAGTTTTTATTTTATTTTGAAAGCTTAAATATTTTCGGAATTTTTCTTTCTCTTAAATGTTCAGCCCTTTTTTCTCTCTCTCTTTTTCTTCTCAGATTCGTGTGTATTTTTTCTTGTCTGTATGTGTTTTTTAAATCTGATTTCAAGACTTCATATATATAACCCATCCCATAAACCTTTCAATTAATTAAAATCCATACTTTTTCTCTACCCAACCCATTATCTTCTCACTCATCCCCATTACATTAAATAAACATATCACACCACCCCATTATATTTTGTCCCCCATGCTTCATTTAAAATAATACAAGATTCCCCCCACTATATTTTGTCTTGTCCCCCTTTTATATTAAACAATTATATCACAACTCACCCCATTTCATTTTGTCCCACATGCTTCAAATAAACAATTACAAAATGTACAATTCCTAAACTACCCCCTCCGACCTTACTGAAATTACCAAACTAACCCTGAACATACTACAAATATACCAAACTACCCATCAGCTATAACACATCAATTAATCAAACTTAACCAAAATATAGATAATATGATCAATTTCTAACAATGTTCAAACAACAATATGAACACGGATGAACATCATAACAACAATATCACATGAACACGATTTTAACAACATTTTAATAACAAATCACACGAACACAAATTGAACAACAAAGAACAACTAAAATTTGATTGAACAAATTTTTAGCAACAAACAATCCTATTTTCGGATTCAACAACTACAAGAAACAAGTATATTTAGATTTCTAACTTCAATCATATTGAACTTAAAATCAACCATAACAACATTACAACTAACAATTCCTATATCAAACTTAAACAAGATTATGAGACAAATTCACGAAATAATCATAAATGATAAACAAGAAATCAAACTATACAAAATTCGGATTCAAGATCATCCAAACAAAGTATGAACATGAATGAATCTATTTTAACACAACAAACATGACGGATTAAACGATTAAATCAATATATTTCCTTTAACACAACTAAATTCTTTTTAGACAAATAACAAGATCGACGAATAAACAATTATGAACTTAAGCTTGATCTTAACAATATTAACAATTTCTAACAATACATAAACACATGAAACAAATTGAAGAAACAATTAATTAAACTTCAATTTGTATCTAACAAACATTAAACTAACAAATATTCACTTAAACAACAATACAAACATGAAATAAACATGAAACATAACTAATTAATCTTTCGTTTGAAATCTGAAAAATTAATTTAACAAACAACACATGAGCATGAACTAAAAATTAATTCAAACGATAAACAAAACAAACATTTGCCGATTTTAGATTCGAAAATATCAAAGCAAAATATGGACAAAATAAAACTCAAAAACTACTAACTGGATTGAAATGAAATATGTACGGACTGTTTCGACGAACCTCGAATGGGAATGAATCTGTCCGGATTCGACGACGAACTCACCTTCCTTGTAAACTTTGACGAACTCAAAACGACGCTCGACGACCTCGATAAAACGAAGAAGATGGAGGGAAAGGAGCAGTAGTCCGCAGCTTCAACCCAGCTGAAACCAGCTCGAGCTGGACGGGAATGGTAATGACGAAGTAGCTGCAGTGAAGCAGCAGCGGCGGGGAGATGGACGGAGGAAGAGAAGCAGCAGTGACAGCCTCAATGAAGCTAGAAGATGTAGTAGCAACGCACCTCCACGAAGCAGTAATCTCGAAGCAGCGACACTGTTTGGCGCAACCATGTTAACTCCGGTTCGAGCTAGATGAAACAGTAGCAGCTATGGTAGAAAGAAAAGAAGTATCAACGTCGATGTTGAGAAGAAGACACAGCAGCAACGCAGCTCGACGAAACAGTAGCAGCTAGTGGTCTCGTTATCGGAGAATAAACACGAAGCATCGGCAGCAGTTATGGGAGCTGGAGGCTTGAGGATTTGTCTGGACGATGAGGAGGGGGAAATTCGTGTGAGGGTGGTGACAACGGAGGCTGGGCAGCCATGGGGGGGCAGCCATGGCTGCTTGAGGTTGGGGGTCGTTTGGGGAGAAGACGAGAGAGAGAGGAGGGGGGGGGAGGCAGATGACTTAGTTTTTAGGTTTTAGGGTTTCTTGTCTTTATAATTTTTGTTTTGTTTTTGTAAAATGTAAGACAAAGGGGTTTGGGTCTTTTGGGTTATGGACTGGGTCGACCCAGTTCGAAATGGACTGGGTCATAGGGAAGATTGGGCCATTTTTTGGGCCTGTGGCTTGAAATCGAAGAAGAGGCCCAATTCCGACTTTCTTTATATTTTCGCTCTCTTTCTTCTTTTATTTCTCTAAAACTAAATTATAAAAATACTTAAACTATTATTAAGAATTAAATTAAGTTATAAAAGCGCAAATTAACTCCCAATAACAATTAACGCACAATTAAGTAATAATTAAGCATAAAAATGTATATTTGGACATTAAATGCTAAAAATGCAAACGATGCCTATTTTTTGTA